>NC_039495.1:92366-354085 GCF_003590095.1 Trichoplusia ni
GAGATCTTGTACAGACGGCTTTTGTATGAATTTCATACGGAAAGAGTAATATTTGTGTGTGTTACTAACAGAAATTATTATTATTAACTAGCTGTTGCCCGCGACTTCGTCCCCGTGGGTAGAAGATATAAATTATGATTTAGGTATACCTGCCCGGTTGTTTTCACATTTTCCATTGTATCTTAGCTCCTATTAGTCACAGCGTGATGGTTTATAGCCTAAAGCCTTCCTCGATAAATGGTCTATTCAACACAAAAAGAATTTTGCAATTTGGACCAGTAGTTAGTAGTTAGCGCGTTCAAACAAACAAACAAACAAACAAACTCTTCAGGTTTATATATTAGTATAGATAGAAGTATAGATTAATCTGTGGTCCCAAATATTTTGCATCAGTCTCGCATGGATATGTGAGAGTTCTTTTAGAATAAATAAATGTGGTACTTGTTTTTAAATTAACGTTTCTGGGCTTCTAGTCTGCTGTAGTATAAATGGCCCGCAATGCTTTCTAGTTTGTATTTATAAAACCCGCATATGATACGTACACCTCTTTCATAACAACTATAACACAGTACCCGTATTAGCTGTAAAAATTCAAGTGCCATTTCCTCTCACTGAACCAACAAACTTGTTTTGTTTCAATCTCAACAGGAAATTAACAATTTAAAATAATTCTGTATTGTATCTGAATGATATGTACATGAAGTGGGCTGTTTGATTTGTATCTACTAATTGAATTTAATTAAATTGAAGCCCGACCATAAATCGGGCCGAAACGACCGAGGGCAATGGGTAAATATATCATTTGTCGTACAGAGGGGACATTGTATTCATGTTCAATGGTTATAAAATAGTTTTAGTTATATTTTAAGATGTCAGAAGGTCGACCATCATGTCTTCAAGTAATTATTATGTTTGTGAAAGCACGGCGTAGAGATGCATATCCCTTCTACAACATCTAAAATATTACTTTAAGACGCTGTGGTAGACCCCCAAGGCCACCCAAATCATCGTATATTATAGGATGGTTGCTAGCTATAGGAATATATCATCTGTGTGAAATTTTTCTCTGTCTAAATATAGATAGATAGGCCCAAAGACAAAAATAGATAGATAGATAACAGTGCATCTATCATAAGGTCCCACAACCCTAAGAGTATTGTGTGTAATCCATATTCTCCACTTATGCGTTTTTTTCCACTTCAAATGAAAAAAACTATCACTCTTATTTGTAATACACGTACTTTTTTACACAATTCGCTTCGAATTGAAAGCTCAACTGTTCTTAAAAAAATAGGCGTATTCTCAATTTTAATTCTGCATTTCCAGATTGAATCTGGAAAGCAAACACTTATCCCGCGCCGGCCGCCACAAGTTTTAATTAGAATAACATTCGTAGATCTGTTTTTACATTCTTCACAAATAGATTTGTTAGTTAGTTCGAATCATTTCTACTGTGTTAAAGAGTGTATGAATATAATTTACGTAAAACAATTTCGTTTATTTTTATTAATTAATTTCATCCAAACATTTCAGCCACAGAAATAAGGACAACCAGACTTGGAACAAGCGTTTGTAGATCTCATTATTGCTTGGAGTAATTGGGGATCGAACTCACGACACGTCGCGTACAGTTAGTTTGGCCCTAATGACCGTATCCGTATACACAAAACTTCTACTGCAGATGTTTTCAAGAATAAGGACTACTTGGGCAAAATTCAAGAATCAATAAAAATTCAACTGCGACAATTTTAAAGCATCCGCAAAGTAGAGTTTCACAATATTATAATACCGCAAGGGGTATTCTGTTCACGTGCAAAGTATAAAAATTGACAAAGTTGGTCAAGCTTGGGTCGTTTCATGCAACGAATACTAAGTCCCGCGGAACTAGCTGTAGTTCTAAGTATTAAAATTCTGAGTCCGGTTTTCCACTTTAAGAACCTTAAAATATATTTCTCATTTCTTGATGTCTCCAGTTATGAGGGTTTTAATTTTGGGAAAATTCGTTTAAGTAGCTCAGGCGTGTTTTGTTTCAGAAATGTTTTGAGTGGTAAGAGCGGTTTGAAAGAAATAGAATCTGGGTTTCGTGGTGGTTAATTAATCTTCATAAAGCCTATATAAAATATTAAGTATAACTTTACCAAAAAGGTTAGTTACCAAAGGAATCCCGTTAGAAACTATAGTGATACCCAATCATATACACGTAGAAGGTTTGAAGGATAATGTTATAGCACCAAACACAAACTTCTGGGAACAAACAAAAGAACGTTGGCGCTAAGGCTGAGCCGCGGAACAAATATTTGTATTGACTAAAGATTGTTCTGAGTTTAAGTGTTTTACACGTTTCGTGTTCTTTTGAGTGTGTACAAGACTACTGAAACCATTAGCTGTGAAGGAAAACTGTTCAGTGGAAAATTGACATAGCTGTTCGTGGTATCGTAAACTGTCTTGGGACAAAAAGAAATACTGCTAAGCGAAGATGTATTTTTGCAGTTGTCTTTGTGTCGAAAATGATTACTATACTGAGGGATAAAATTTGGAGAGATTAGTCAATTTTTCTTTCCTTGTACCAAAGCTACGGAAAAACTGGACAATGAAAATGAATCTGAAAAATATATGTCCATATATCAGCTCCTAGAGCGTCATAGGAGGAGTCCAGTCTTAAGCCTTTTCAAATCCAAGCCTTTATTGCTATCTCACAAAAAGAACATTCAGTACTTCTTTCAATAAAAAATAATCACAGGAAGGTCCAGGTGAAAGTAATTCGGAACAGAGTTGTCAATTAAATAAATATATAGATGTGACATTCATTGGTAACGTGACCGGGAACTTTCCATCCGGTAGGTTACGTCAGCGCTTCTATTTGCCGAAGGTTCTATTTCGAATTGTTTAAGATTGAAGGCCTTGGCAGGAAACAATAAATTAGTAGGACGAGACCTTTGGTACCAAAATGAAGCGGTAAATAAAGGTCATTGAATAGACAATTTTCATGTGTTTTCTTAGTAACCTGAGCTTATAATTGCTTAAAATTTCAATTGATAAAGAATGGAAGGCGATCTGAATGCTTAGCTTACTACGAGATGAGTGCATCATTGAGTGACGTCTTACATGTTTTGTAATATTTAGTTTTATTATATACCCTTAATTTTGGGAAAATGGTTTTTCCTTTCTTCTAAATAAATAAATAATGGAGTCATACCGAAACTCTACTATTTTTATTGCTGGCTTTTTCACCGCATTTTAAAAGTGTGTATTTGACACGACCACTCAAGGTCGATCTTCCTACACTTACTTTAGTCTAACATCAAAGCTGAAAAATACTCTACAAAAGAGAATCTCAGTTTATTTTAGATTCACGGAGCAATTTATTTGATTTATAACAAAAAACTCAGGCATTCGGCCTCAGTCTATCTCCGTACATAATACAGCTAATCTTGTAAATTGCTGAAGGGATTTTCCAGTTATTTCAACAACTCGACTATTTCTCTTGGGATACTAAATAAATGTGCTAAATTCGGGGATTAAAAAACAAAACAGAGGAATTGTCTTGATTTTTGATGAGATTTTTACGTTGCGTGTTTTCTTTTTCTTTATTTGTTTTGGAATGGATTTATGTTGTGGATTAGTGAGGCTTGAGTAGATACTTTAAGTTTGGAGAGAAATCATATATCCAGATTCGTGAATAGACAAGAACTGTGATAGCTAAACAGTTGAAATTTTCACAGATGATGTCTTTCTGCTGCCGCTTTAACGATAAATACCAAAAAATCGAGGTTGTCACAATGCTTGTTACCTTCCTTTTTCTTGTAACCCAAGTGATTTATTTATATTTTTCTGTACGGAACCCTTAGTATCACGAGTCTCATTCGCACTTGACTGGTTTTTTTTTCATTTCACAAGTAATATTATACTCCTGTTACTATGAACTTTTCAAGTTATATAAAATTTCACTATACTATAATAATGACCCGAAATAGCTAATTTCCTCACAAAAATACAATAAAAAGTTTAGAAATTTAAAATGTGTCGCATCTTTCGATTATTCTTTGATGTAAGCACAAATTGATTTTATTTTGGTGCAAAATCAATCGTCGGTCGCTCTGTCGGTTCATTTGGACAATTATTGCTATTATATTGTATTTTGTTTTCGCATGAAATCTCTGGAAGTTATTTACTTTTTAATATAACCACTCTTTTGTCATAAAATACTTATTTATTTTGCATCCAATGTCATTAAGTGAAATAATTTCCCGAATTAATTAAATTTTATTTTGTATATTTTATATTTGGGGTTTTGTGTGCAGTCTGTTAATATAATTTACTAACAGAAAGCGCAGTTTATTGGTTGTTTTACTCCCGTCGCGAAAATTGGTCTGTTTGTGGCATCATAGCTCCCAAACGGATACAGCGATTTCAATTTTGTATTAAAAGTAACTTATATGCGAATGTCGCGTTATTCGTTTTTAATGATTTAATGGTTGATGAAATTTCATCATGCATTGAAACTTATTTCTCTCTTGGCCGAAAAATATTCGTAAATCATGGCATTATTGGTAAGATAATATATTATGTTTCCAGCTTGACTAGAATGTTATTTACAGTTGTAGATTTCAGTCTTAACAAAAATGTCTTAAAACAACTCGTTAAAATATCATACTAATTAGCCTACAATAATTGTTTAATCATCTCTGTTGCTTTACTTTTGTAATTACTAAGTACCAAGTTCATTGAACCACCATATTTGTTAAGTAAGTGGGTTAGAAACACCATTAGCTTCATAGAAAATATATCCATGATGATCGCAGTATAAGCGCGAACTCGCCTCGCTAATTACATTTATCCGGCTAACGAGTAAGGGAGATGAATAGGCCAGTATTGATTGAAGGCCTTTGTTCATGTAGGTATGTTTGGGGAGCTATATGTTAGGTGCTAAGGAACAAACGGTTGTTTAGTTAGAAACAATATATGTACTAAGATTTAGATGAAAAAAAAAACTAAAACTAGCCTAATTTTAGGTAAATTAAAGGCCAATTTCAAATCGCCATATAACTTTCACTGGAAGAATGTGTTTGATGTTTTGACAGCCTTTGTATAGAAAATATGTCAAACCGCTATTATCCCTTAGATATAGACCAGATACGTCCTAAGACGGATAAGTCTGACTATAAATTGATGGTCAGGAACACACATTAATGATGATTAAGGTCTCCCATTGATGTCGAAACCAGTCATAAATACTTACTATAGTTTTAATATATGTATATATTTTTAATTTTTTTTTTCCATTCATTAACCCCTATACCTCTTGCGGGTGGCAGCCCTAATGTGACTCTTTGGCATTGTCTGTTTTTTAGTTGTACACTAAGTCACTATTTATACACCGTGTTTTTTTAGTCGTCCTACAAAAGCAGCCCAGTTCATGTATCCAATGACTAGAACAAGTTCATGATAAAAACAAGTAGGTATTTATGAGATTTGAATAAATTTTTCAATATTATGATGCAATTCGTAGTTTTAGAAACACAGCTCTGTTGCGAGCGCGGTCCGAGCCTTGTAACAATGGTTTTTATCATTTTTAACAGGGTGTTTCAGATTTCTCATGTTTCATTTTTCTTCGTACCTATTATCTTAATTGAAGATAAAAAATAATAATCGCGCCTAGGGGTATTTTATGTCGGATACATGAACTGGGCTACTTTTGTAAGACGACTAAAAAATCACCGTGTATACGCTTACAACTTAACCTACCCTATGACACTATCCCTTACCTTAATATTAAGTAAACCAAATATTTTTCTTATACAATAAACTAATTTAAACAGTAGACACAAAAACAAATACTCGGAGGCGAGTTACAATTCAAGACACCCATCTCATTTTCCTGGAAAATTCCAAAGTCCTAAACACAATTAATTCTATTCCTAGAATATATCAATAATAACATCATCAGTTTCACCGTTATTACAGCTATCAATACAGCTAATAACGAGGATGATCAATATCAGTCTTTGCGTGATCACGAACGCAAATATGTTGTGAACTGATGACGTCACATTAGCGATATGGCGACGCCTCGACATTCTGACAACTTTGATTAAGTGCGATACTGTGCTGATATATCGTAGTGCGACTGATTGCTGGCTGGGAGGTGAGACAAGGCAGCTTGTAGTTATATATACATATACCTGTGTTTTACAGGTGTGTAGTGGTAATGGTGTTTTTAAGGTAGATTGGAAGGTGAATCGGTCGATATATGCGATTTGTGTAATTTGGGTGTTTTGTCAATGAAAGTTTTTTAAGATTTCGGATTATTTTTGGGCAGTTTTTTAATTGGTACAAAAAAGATAAATGTAACGAAGAGGTGAATACAGGCGTCAGTCCTGAAAGTGTGTCTATGGATTTGTATACGAAATTATTTAATTGTGTAATGGAAAGTCGTAAGGGGTAGGACAGGCTACGCGTCTTCACAAATTAAATGGAAAATAATGATATCCTACAATATTTGAAACTTGTTATATTCCATAACCAACCACAAGATGTATTTTTCTTGCCCTTAAAACTAGATAGATTTACCAGACAACAAAGAATCAGGGGACAAGTACTCATAACTTTGGCGAAACTGTTCCCGTACTACAGTATTG
The DNA here is from genome assembly GCF_003590095.1 of Trichoplusia ni. Classification (NCBI taxonomy): domain Eukaryota; kingdom Metazoa; phylum Arthropoda; class Insecta; order Lepidoptera; family Noctuidae; genus Trichoplusia; species Trichoplusia ni. The sequence continues at coordinate 99,005 of NC_039495.1, forward strand.
CAGTGCAGGGCATTTATTATAAATAATAAGAATAAAATTCCACAACTTTCTAACAACGCCACCTAGTGAGACTAGATGTCGTTGATAGAAAATGGTGGAACTAACAACAATTCAACTGATGGACATACTTATATATTTCAAATTACATACACAATATAGATAAATTACACGTAGAGACAGAATAAATGCTCGTATTCATCACCAAACATTTTGCCCTGAGTGGGAATCGAACCCACGACCTCCGGAATAGCAGTCAGGGCTACTAACCATCAGACCAACAGGCCAGTCAAGTCTCTTGGAGTTCAAAGGTACTATTAAAATGAACGCTATATAATTTTCACATAGTAATTTCTGTTAATAGCTATTTCTAATTGTTATAGTGTTGTGCCTGCTTTGTGACGATTGGAAACGTTATAATAGTCAGTTAACAATCAGAATAATTGAGTAGTTAATCCGCAAACAATAATTATGAGGGTAGTTACGTTAATTACATTGATGTCAGGCTCGCGTTTAGAATTTGTATGTTAAGCTGGTTACTAAATACTAATTAGGTTTAATTTTGAAATTTAAATAAAGCTGAGCTTATAAACTTTCATTATTTAAAGCCAAAAGCTAGTGTGTTATTTTTACCTCTCTTTTTGTATGCTAAGCTAAAAGTAATGTATGAATATTTTTAGTAATTATTTTTTACGTGTGAATTTATATTTTTAGTTCTTATATTTTGATTCGTCAGTTTTTGAGGACTTATCCTAACACTTGATGATTAGTGTATGTAGAGTTCTACTATTCAATTAACTATATCAGATATTGTATACATCAACTGTGTATGATTTCCGATGAAGGGAACTTGAAATGATTGATTATATATTATTGCCTGCCTACGAGTACAACCCTGCAGATCAGTACTTTTTTTCTGAAAGTGTTAAAATTAATAACAGTTCTCAAGAGATAAAAAGAAAAAGATGGAAATAAGGTCATCAAAACTGTCATAATTTAGAAGAGAAAATTCCCCGTGCATCCCTTGATAAACTTAGTGTGAACTCGAATTATTCATCAAAAGAGCCTAAATGATAAGAGTCACTTTTTAAATTAACTGGACAGCGAAATAATTTGGTCGTATCTTTTTAGAGTTTTTTTTATTCTCCATAATTCAACCCGTAAATCAGAAGCGAGGTAGCTAAGAGAAATTCTTAATTACAAAGCTTAAAAAGGCACTTAGGTCGGCATCGCGAAATTTAATTTTTGCTGGCGCGATGTTACGTGTTTTTCTAAGCTGAATGAATGTTCTCCAGAATAGCTTGAAATGGATGGCGCAGCAACATTTTTATTGGGGATAATAGTGAATATTTTTCACTTTACGTAATATGAACGCGTCAGTTGCGGGTTCCGCTGCTCGGCGAGAGCGTTCCAAGTGAAAAGTGGTATAGAGCTGAGATGAGAAGTCAAAGTGCTACGTTCAAGATGTATATATGGAGCCGTATACATAGGTTAATATATACATATATGAACATCCATATAAGATATATCTTATTACACATTTATATTATCGTCGTTGTCTCGGTCTTCTCGGCAAGGTGTCAAACTATATTGGTGTATGCATAAGGTACAAGTTCGATCTTAATGTAGGCTTTGAATGCTCTTTCTTAATCATTATAAGACATCATTGACATAATATGGTAAAAGAAAAGATCGTGAGAAAACATTGGCAATATTATAATCTGAAATCGCGAACTCGCGGTGAGCTAGGGTGATGTTTCGTGATCAAATCTTGTAAGGATATAGGCATGTGTCTATTGTAGAATGTATATACGCTGGTAATATTACTATATCTAATAGTTTAAGGGGTTTTTAGCAAAGTCATAGGCTTATTGCGTATATGGTAGATGGGTGATTTTTTAAATATACTGAATGGCTTGTAGCAGGTTGCTTCAGAAAACTGGTTAATCCGTAACCCCCGACTGTCACTCTTTGATGTTTGACCGTCGTTAAGTCAGAATAATTCCAACAAACAGTATAATTATAGAAACTGTTACCTGACAACTGTTGTGGAGATTAGATAGGATATCACTCTGTCAAAATACGATACTAAACGAAGCTTTTATACAAGAAATAAACCCTAACTTTTCTTAAGGAAAGGCTGGGCACAAGAAGGTTTTATAGTAACGGTATTATAAAAGTGAGAATATCAAAAGCGTAAAATATCGTATTCTGAAATCATAATATCTATATATATACTAATATATAAAGCTGAAGAGTTTGTTTGTTTGTTTGTTTGAACGCGCTAATCACAGGAACTACTGTTACTGTTACTATCCCAATCGAAAAATTATTTTTGTGTTGAATAGATCATTCATCAAGGCTGGAAATATCACGCATCATCACGCTGCGACTAATAGGAGCGAAGATACAATGGAAAATGTGAAAAAAATAGGGCAAGTATAAATCATAACTTACATCTTCTAACCACGCGGACGAAGTCGCAGGCAACAGCTAGTTGAAATATAAAGCAAATATCCAGTAATCCTTCCTTTAATTTTCGCCGATAAAACAACAAGTTAAATCTCTACAGAGTATTGACGGTGGCTAGTAACAGCGTTAACTGAAGTCGTTTTATTTTGTCTGTGAGGCAATCGAATCAGACTGCAATCTCCAGCATCTATCGAGTTACTGCAGGCCTACAGATGGCTAACGGTTTTATTTATTAAATAAACGTGTAATATTTATATTAAAATAAAATAAGATATAATTTCAGTTTAGTGCACAATCGTATCAAAATATCAAAATATCAAAGTATCTGTAAGTCGTGTGTCGATAATGTGTAAGTTTCTGACCAATGTTTGTGGTGAGTGTGGATTTTTTCATGGGATTAAATTAGTTATTTAATTAAAAGATAGTTTTATTTATCGGGGTCCGTATATCTTACCATACCATCATATAGATTTGATAATCTGCCGACTGTTCCATAGTTTATAAATAACTTTCGTATGTCCTAGGAGCTGCAGCGGATCTAAAGATTTACCGCGTGGGCTGGTTCCATGTGACCCAGGACAGAAAATTGGGGGAGGCCTTTGACAACATTGGAGCAAAATGTGCTAGGTTAAAAAAGTGTATGTCCTATGACACCCTTATCCTCAATATGATGTATCGCGATACGATGAACAAAATCAAACTCGTGGTCAGAGGAATTAGTTGCCAAAGCGACCGGCGTGCATAGCCAGAAGGCGCACGTTTTAGTTCTATATGAAGATTTTTTTTGTATTTGTATTTACATAAATATTATTTTTTCCTTTTTAATATCGTTTATGATTTAAAACAAAAAAAAATATTTATCCAATTTGGGGTAGCTTTTTATCTATTTAAAGGTTTATCTTTAACAGTTAAAGGTTCGTTTAGTGAAGGCCTAACAATAATGAATGAATAGTAAGCTAGGTCACACGTAGCCAATATAAATGCTAATTCACAACAAGGATTACACTATGAAAATTATAAACTATATTAAATTATTAAAGGCTTAGATTCGAGATTAAGCTGACGTTTTGTAAGTTAAGGGCGTTGAGGTCAAAGCCTTGAAACTGAAGGGTTTAGAGGGATTGATAAGTTGATTGCGTGTTGATATTAATAACATGACCAATCATAATTGCTTTTTGTTAATTGAATGCGGAGCTGGAGAAAGTTTTTTTTTTTGTTGGTCTCTATTGAGCTACGCTTAGTTTAACGGTTTAGTTTTTTATTTTTATATAGCAATATTTAGAAGAAAAATCTCGATGGCGTGCACATGGGGAGGAAAGTGATGATGATTATGATGATGATTGTTTATAAATAGATGACTGGGTGTGGGTTGTATTTTACTATTTATTTATTAGATAAAAAAAATTACCTCCAATGTTTAATTTAGAACAATGTAAAATAAAACTATTAGCGATTAGTTTGTCTTCTGGATCGCTTTTGTCATGGAATATATCAAACACTTACGCGCATTTTTAGGTTTTTATTAATGAGCTAAGATACCTGTACAATCTAACTTAATAAAGTATCAATATGTCTCAAAATAGTCTATTAAAACTAAATCCATGAAGTTATTTCAGTAGATAATATTTGTTGACAGGTAATAAGTCTCATTAATCAAAAAGCCCTAAATTAATCTCTATCTATACAAAACGAATATATTGAATTACATTACGTATTAACCATAAGCTTAGCGGCAAATACCTACCTTTATATAAACTGTAGCTATGGGCAATAATTCCAAAGGAAATTCCCGCCAATATTCAATGCGCGATCAGGTCGACAACCTTCCATAACTTATCCCAAATAAAACGCCTCAACAAATGAGCTGAATCACGATCTCCAATACCGCATTCAAGAGCCGATGACCTCAAAAAATCGCTGACAAATATAAAATATAACTGGTGAAGTGCGAGTCGGACTTGCGATATTAAGGGTCCCGTACAAAATGGCTTAAGAAAGCTAATCGATTGGGGACTTTTTTCATCCAACTAATTTATGACCGTTCCAAGCGTTTGTATTCTCAATTTTCATTTTTGCTACAGCGGCAACCAAAATCTCAATCATCTTATTATACCTATCTAGCTATTACGACTCATGAGATACAGCTTGGCAGCAGACGCATGTTCAGACAGCGTAGGGTTAATAACAGGGATCTTTTGTTACCCTAATGATATGGAACCCTAAAAATAGAAAATCTATTTCTAATATATAAAACAGCAGGGTATTTGAAAACAGGACATTTAGCGGTGTAATCAGGGCTCGACGAGGGTATAAGTAAGATTTACATCGAATCGCCTCCCTTAAATATTAACTGGACGGTGACAAGGGTAGTGCCAACTTGTGTAGCAATGCCGTTAAAGGAATAACTAAGTTTCATTTTTTATTTATCTACTAGCGCCATAGCGTTTGTAAAAGAGGGAAAAAGACATTACACCCACGTACTTAGAAGATTGGAAAACCTTCGCAATGTTAAACTCGAATAGGTTTCAGATTACTGAGTTACGAATCTTGATAATTTGTACGGCAGATCGCTAGCAGGCTAAAGAAATTCGACCTTTTGAATAAAGTGCCTTACAGGTTAATAATAGCTGGTAATGATTATAAGGTGTAGAGAAATTTAGGTTAACGCTTCTTATGAGATGTGATTCATCAATTTACCTGTACTATAATATCACTCTTTTGTTATAGTGCCCCACCCCAAACGTAGAACATTGAACCCTATTACTAAGTCTAAGAATAATAAAGGCTAGCAGAGTAAAATTAATTTGGTATAGTTATAAATTTGATTTGTGACGATTACTAATTCAAGATTTCTATTTTAGTTTATGATTTTATGTGTACGAAATCTTTACTCGCAAGAACGACTTGAGTCTTGCGATACCGACTCACACTTGACCAGTTTTTTACATTGCGAAGGCAGTATACTGAAAATTGCAGAAATAACTGAAAGCTTGTAATACATTTTAATAGGCTGTCGATGATATCTCCTCGAGAGCCATAGTTCATCAATCAGGCGCCGGAAATTAATCGCGCATAATGCGACGTCACATGCCCGCAGTTTATCGTATGTATGACCCATTAAATATGCAAGTTTCAGATTTTATCGATATTTGGTATTTATTTTTAACGAGCTTTAGCTGTAAGGTTTTAAGTTGCATATTGTACCTATATTTCTTTGTCAGAAAACTTCATATTCAAACATCCAGACAATTTTTTTTAGCAGCAAAAATCTACATTACATAATTTTACATCCTGACAATACGATATATCTAAACAATACGTATAATAGACGAAACCAAGCTTTACTATCAGATGCATACTGAAAATAAATCTGATAAGACACTAAGCCAACCAACAATTAAAACCACACATAAATCTCAATCGTTGGTAAAATTAAACAAAACATTTTCCGAATTTCCCAAAATCGTTCTTAGTCTATCAAAAACTTGCCAATCATGATTATCATAGCTTTTCATAACGAGCATGACGTGGAAATCCGTGAACGCTCCCGCTACAAGCAGAGACATGTAATGAACTTGGAGTTTTATGATCCAATCTTGCAATACCGAAGACAGAATTTTCTAGAGAATTGAAGATACTGTTCTACAGCAGAAATATTGAAGATTGCGGTGAAGTAGTGTAGAGTGGTAGTCTGAGAGAGCTGGTTTTAGAAGACGTTGAAGTGAGACACCGTGTTATGGTGCACATTGCACTTCTCTTTACAATTACAACAGTCCTGCTTTCAGCAAATGCGCTCATAAGAGGATAAGGGGTTTTTTTAATTAAAGAACAATTAAGCATTTTTTTTTTATAATCTTGAACTTCGAGGTAATGAAACAATGCAAGTCTTCATTTTGTTTATAAGATTGAGCTTATAATATGTGGTCATGTGAGGGTGACATGTGTAATGTCTTGTCTTGTATTATAATTAATTAGGCGAAAGTAAATGTATATTTACGAATGTTTGCATAAATACTATTAAGTATTTCATCAAATGTAGAAGGTGACCTAAAAACTTAACCAAATGAATGCTCGAAATAAAACTCGTTTCTTACAAAGAAAGTAAACGTACAATATAATATACGTTACGAAAACTTTATTCAAATAAACACATTTTGTTTGTCACTTCTATACTTCCATAAATGTCGAGATTCATACAAAGTTTCATACAACAAAACTCTAGAACAATACAATTCTTGCTGTCTGATGTAATATTAAGATTTCTCTCGGAATCCTTCTACTATGACTAAATAGAACAAGACTGTTGCTGTAGAGAAAAAGAGATAGCGAGCGCAGTGTAATGTTCAATCTCACTTCCACAATGAAGGAAACTTGTTTTAAAAAACTCATAGTAAAGGATCTAGGCATAAACGCCGTAAAGATACTGAATCAAGATAAAAAATGACATTATATCTAATTTTACTATCTTAAATAAAATCTGACTACATTTCTGCTAAAATTTTCATTTTCGTTGACTTTCTGGAAGATTTTGGTGACCTTTATTTTCTTGCAGGCAATTTTCCTTCCTTTAAATAAATAATTATCACATTTAAGTATCAGATGTATAAAAAAATTATGCACGAGTCGAAATCGAGACACGAAGGGTTTCGTACAAATAAGTTAAAGAAAAAGTATTTTGCAATAGGAATTAACCTTCCGTCACATTTATGACCATACCAACCATTGCTAAACTTTCATTTTTCTTTTTATTATTTGTTCTTTTTTTACCCTTAGTGTATGGAACCCAAAGATGTATTCAAAGTGTTATTCCAGTTAAAATATTTAAAACTTAGGTATCCTCATAATGTAACCCTTTACCGCTTGTCAATATGTCAAATATAAGAAGTCACAACTTCAAAAAAGACACACAGGTACCTCGCTTGCTTTGGTTCAATCCTGTACCTGTACCTAGAGTATACAAAACTATGCATAGAACCGCAAAGACATCACAACATTACCCAATTATAGTTGTACTAAATCACAACTAAATACAATTTTCTCTATAATAAAAAAACATCTACTGCCTATAGTACAGTGGAATCTTATAAAGAATAAATTATGTATCATCTATTACATTTCTCAAAGAAAACTAATTTGATAAAGCTAAAATATGTTTCCAACTGTAGGCAACATATCTTCAATATCGAAAATATTTGAGATATATAAGGTAAAAGGAATCTCTCTCGGCCTGGGTACAATCGATCATTGTATTTTAAATGACAGCTAATCGAAAAACCATTACGAATCTGGATTTGTTTATCTTAAATTGGAAGTATGATAAATATTGAAGATATTCGTAATATAATCGTGGTGGTTATCTGTTGCTAAATAGACAGTAGTCTAAGTAGACATTTGGGTATGGGGTGAATACCATGCACCTTTTCTGATACTTTTATTTATGTTAGGATCAGCTTTTAGTCTTGCAAACCTAATATCATAAAACGGAAGAAGAATGAAGAGATTATTTATTCATTTGAAAGCGTTAATCTTGGGAACTACTGGTCCAACTTCAATGGTCAAATGGTCAACCATTATTGATGTGCTTTTTCATATTACACCAAATAAAATTGGTCTCACATCTTAATGACCATACCGTACAGACTGCATGATGTTAACAATATAATACCGAGTAAAAGTAACTACCAATCTATATTCCATAATCCCGTTAAGTCTAAATCAAATCTAGACTAAAACATAATGACTAACGAAAATTAGAAACTCCAGCAAACACGAAACTAGTCCTACAAATCACGGCAGTACGATTAGGTACAGACACATACAAATGTATTTCAGTGTGCCATGCATATGAAAGTGTTGCGAGTTGTTCAAGATTCATAGCCCGGGTATGGTCACAATATCCCATGAGGGCGACAGTCGCGCCCCCTGGCGTACGTAAGCATCAATCAAAGTCAGATGCAGGTCGAACAGGCTCTACAGACTGGAAGATCAACCAACTGGGAATTTGAATTGGGTCAATTTAATATTCGTAATTTTGGAAAGTGTCGTTGTTCTTTTTATATAAAGGTATTTTGGAAGTGCCCAATTTAGTGCATCTTAATGTTTGTTGGAGTTGGTAAACGTATTTGTCTAAATGTGTTGAGTGGTTTTTGAAGCGGTATGTCACATATCAACATAGCGGCTACTTAGTGGATAAATTTAACTAAATTTGTCGACATTTGTGGAAAATAATCAATTTTCAGTGGTAGTACATTCTAGTTAGCACTACTTAGTATCCTCTATCGAATAGAGTTTGCCTTAGAAAACGCTGCGAAATGAAGAAACCATTTCATTGAAAAAAATAAAAAAATATAAAAAAGAATATATCTTAAAAAAACAAATGATAAATAACGTCATTGCCACATTACGACACGTACAAAATGTAACTACCCTCATTCTTACAAATGCTGACTTCACCGCGATCTTTTTCGTTTTTCCCCATTTCCTTTTGTTGCGAAGCTTCAGTCGTCTCAAAAGGAAAGTCAGGGTTAAAAAAGGAATTGTTCTTTTCTATCTTTTGCGTCAAATTCAGATTTAGTTTAGATAATCTATCACTTTGACCTGAATGTACTGTATGCAGATTAGGAATGGAGGGGCGTGAAACGAGCTAGATCGTACATTTTGTTGATAGATGACTCGACAGACGAATGGGCGCACTCTGACGAAGATTTGTAGTTTTCTGTACATCAATGTTTCTAAGCAACGTGCATGTACTACTATTTGAATTATAGACTGTTCAGGCAAATAATAAACTTAGTCCTAACTATTTTTTTAATACTTATACAGAATGATGTACCTCTCAGACAAAATAAATATTAAACGCAATCCTACGTATATTTTTTTATTATTTTATTTAACGGCCAGTTTTTATGCCTTTATTATTTGGCGTTGCAGTTCTGAATTTCATTATTACATGATGCACTTACATATCGATGGCAGCAAAGTAGAAACGGACATCTACATTTTTATGAAAATGCTTTTTTTACAAAAATTAGCTTATATTAATCCTACCTACAAGTCAGTATTAATTTTTTTTCAAAATTCATTATAATAAAGAAAATTTGACACGTAAATGAAGACATCTACACTGGATTTTTAAAAAACATCGCAGTAGAAACGGACATTTGAATTTGTCCGCCTTTACTTCGGAGCTTTGACAGATGAATGAAACGTCAACAATGACATCAGTCAGTTGTCACATTCTAGCGCGTACCGGGTATGTTTTCGTGCGTTTCGTGCGTACCTAATCGTTAACGTTTTGATCTCGTTTTTCCTCCTATAAGTAAAAATAAGACAGTAGTGTTTATGTTGCTAAGTTTAAAATATTGTTCTGTGTTTCTTTTTTATTTTATTTCAGTTTGATATTTGCCTATCTGCCAATGATACCTTTGATAATAAATAAATCATAGTATTATATTGCGTTTTTATTTACAATAATATATTTTACGTGATTTGGTAACTAAATAAATGAGTTCAACTGATAGTAATAGATGGAGATAAGTTGTAGTTAACTCATTTATTGATAATGTATAAAATGTTAAATGCAAAGTAAATAAAGACATCTACAAAATTTGGTCAAAAAAAGGAGAATACTGTTTGCATGTTGCTTAGAAGATGTTCTATAAATATCCTTAAATGTATTACAGAAGATTATTATATTACTTTATAAGATATTTTAAATGGGCACTTTTTTATCACACGTATAAACGGTTATCAGGCAGATGTCTTCTTCTACGTCAATGTTTTTTCAGAGTAAAAAAAGACATCTACATTATTTCAGTAAAACAACGATGTAGCGATAAAACCTATTACACAATTCATAAAGAAGGTTATTTTAAAGCATCATAGAAAATTTCAGGTTAATCGGTTCATAACTCGCAAAATAACCACGCTTTTTAAACTAAATCTGCTCTCCTGTAAAGTTGCGATTTTGTAGATGTCCGTTTCTACTTTTGCTGCCATCGATATTATATACTTTCGAACTCAGATAATTATTAAAGATTCCGGTTGGGTTTCGTGAATAAGCCGCTGGAACAATTAGTCTCAAGACACTTGATATGAAAATATAGTACTGAATTTATAAGGTTTAAAAATGTAAATAGCTATACCTACCCAACTGAAATGAACAAAATGCTTTTAATTTTAGTTTTTTTCTTTGATTTTCTTTTTATATATAACTTACTATTATTTCTCAAAAAATCTCTCCCGGAAAAAGTTGCGTCTATACTATTTACAACGAAAACCATCAAAAGGTTTTTCACTGAAACCTTTTCATGGTTCACAGCAGTTTGCCTTACAAATACTTACAAAGCTTAAACGTAACAAGTTGTTACTATTCAAGAGTCTTATTCAAACTTGTTAAATATACAACCTCATTTCATAACAAACACAGTTATACTTTCAGTTTTAATAATATTTCAGCAAGTTTACAGAGAGCTACGGTATGAGAAGAGTTAATTAGAAAATCCGCCGTTTGTTCTCATATTTATATTAAAATGTCATGGGTCATTGTCCTAGGTATGTCAAATGATGGGTCTGCACTAGGTGTTTCTATATGCACAGAAGTTTGAACTTTAGATTGAGCTAGATTTATGATTTATTTTCCTGTAGTAACGTGATGACGTAGAGTCTAAGGGTGTTAATTACGGGATTTGTATTGAGGATGCACGTTATTGGAGTTTCACATTTAAAGGTCAAAACGGGACCAAATTACTTGGGCTCCACTGTCAGACCGCACGTCCGTCATCAGGCTGTATCTCAGAAACTTATTTTGAACCATTCACTACCCCACAATTTCTTACAACGGTATTTTGGGACACCATTAACAAATCAAACACTGTTTCATGTACGAATTTCATGGGCATTTGTAAGATGAACCAACTTCCCTATTATAATGGGATCAGGTGGGATCTTACTACTACACAAAGTTAAGTCAATCCTATGCCGTGAAGCACCATCCCCCTTACACAATTACGTCAGTCTTACTTTAAGCGATGCAGCCCCTAAGATACGAGATAAACAAACATGTCTGCTACCCTCCAAAATAGGAGGCGTGATGAGGGGATTATACAACAGTTTTAGCAAGAATTACTTAACTCTCAAAATTCTCGTTCCTACGGAATAAAGTTAAAATAATACGAGTTAATGCAAATACGAAGTTAACTCGGTGTCTCGCGCCTCGAGACTCGGTGCAACCAACTTTTGATTTAATACCCTTGAATTACTTGAAATACACAGTTTTCTACTTACAAAGGACAAAATAACAAGGGTTCGGTTTATACTTTTCATATCATTATTCATTTTGCTAAGTGAAAATCTTTTTGAGAAACTATTCATGATGTTGTTTTTGTAACTGTCTGATGGTTTAGTGCGACTGAAAAATATGATTCTTGAAATATTCTTTTTACTGGTCTGCTCTAGTGGTTAGTGACCCTGACTGCTATACCGGAGGTCGTGGGTTCGATTCCCACCCAGGAAAAATTTTAGTGCGATGAGCACGATTATTTGTTCTGTGTGTAATTTATCTATATTATGTATGTATTTAGAAATATATAAGTATGTTTATCAGTTATCTAGTACTCATTATATAACCTCTGCTTAGTTTGAGACTAGGTGGCGTTGTGTGAAAGTTGTGGAAAAAAAATTCTTAAAATAAGTTCTATTTAAAAACTTCACAGATTGAATTGCATAATATTGTGTTAATTACTTTAAAACAAATGAATGAAGCTTTTATAGCTGAACATTCATTGAGCTTTGTTTTAAAAATAGAGTGCTTGATCTATATTTGTATGATGGAAGCAAATGTTTGGATGGATGGATGTTTGTTACTCAATTACGCTGGAACAGATGAGCGAATCTGGATGAAATTACACACATATGATTTATTACCCGAAATAACACATCTAGGTATACTTTTATCACAGTATGATTTAGCAATGGGGTTTTAGATGCGAAACAGAAAACTATTGTGAATTCTATCATTTTATAGCAGCACAATAGATATAAAAATCTTTTAATCATATTTAATATTTTTCATGTAAGTACTTGCTGAAGCAGAACACACAAGCTCCCACTAGAATTTTCCAATCCTCTTAACACTTTCCTATATTTTTCAGGTTAGTCTGAGCTTATAGTCTTAAATCTTTTCTGCAAAACTCAGTGTAGTGGATGTACAATCGACTTCAAAAATCGGATTTGTCAATGACATCTGACAGGTACAGTCGTCGACAAAACCTGAACAAATTCGTGTAGTTATGAAGTATCAGGGGATGTAACTGCGGGCTTATCAAATATTTATAACGCAATCCTTTTCGAATGATTGCTGTACTAACATTGTGACGCAGTATGGATGTTGAAATTTCTGTTAAAATTTTAGTTTCAGTGAAATACCGCTGGGTGGCCGCATAATGGCCAGGCAGTGTTTATTGTTAGACAGGTAGATGTGTATAAAATCAGAGCAATTTATATTTTAACGACTTCAAAGTACCCTTTTACCTACAAATGAAGTGTTGGCAGAGTTATTTACTTACGTCTTGTGCTCCCGACCGTTAACAGAAAGTGAATAATTACGAAAGAGTTGTTTCCTTTTAAACGTATAAGTAATATTTCTACAAATAATTATTATGCTAGAAATCCATCAAATGTAATATGAAAATAACATTTATTTTGCAGTTTAATTACAAGACTGAGATTTATATAATTTAAACTAAAAAATAAGGTTAAAATATCACGTCCGTCACTCATGGGATCAAATTTTTATCTAAATCAAAATTTACGAAACAGTCCACCTAAAAAACCTTTAAATCTCGAGATTTTCCCAAAAAATAATCGTGTCAGATTCAGAGCAACTCAAGTCGACATCAAACGCTCAGTTCCTCAGTCGTTGTCAAGTGTGTATTGTCATCAAGTCTTCACTACTTAGGGATTGACGCCCTCTCAACCCATATTTGCCATACACTCTCATTTCTGAAACTCTTCGTACATTTTACCAGATGAAGGTCTGGATTTGGCCGAGTAAAAACTTTTTGCTTGTCACCTCTATTGTAGAGCGCTTATAATGTTTGGTTAATAGGTTTCCTTTAATTTAGTACATATATTGATTATTTAAGGTTTTTCTTGTACGATGAATTGGTGTTTTTGTTACGTTTTTATAGCTCCTAAATATCTATTATAATGTTTTGTTTTTTCATCCTTAAATAAAATAAGAGGATACCAATAAATTAATCAAGTTCACCCGGAGAGCTCTCATCAAAATTAACATAATAAGGTACAATAATTTACCTAATTCAATAAACTCATGTCCTTTGTTAATTAATTGAATTTCTCCCGTAAAACCGACTCAAACGCCTTTGGAATAGAGTTTATATTTGTCTGTGTACAGAAAGCCAACATCCGTACTAACCAATTCTGCCTAGCCTGGCTATAAAACGTGGGGCACATGTCACTCTCCTAGATTGATCGCTGTACCATTCTGAATACGTCACGTCGGTATTACAGATACACTACAATTTGTGAGCCCGTGTACATATTTATTTGTTTTACTGCTACTGTCTAGGCTTCCATAGTTATACTTGGATTTGATTTAAATCTTGGCGCACTGTTGAAAAAAAGTCTTTTTTTAAGTGTTTTTTTTTTGCGAATCAAAGTCAAGTCTTTATATCAATTAGACCAGTATATGGCACTTTTGAATGTCAAACAATTTATTTATACAATAATTAAAATCTAGATTCAGTGTGTCGGTCAGTCTCCTATTAAAGCTAACGTTAAAGTGTCAACTAGTTTTATAAGTACTAGCGAGACAACCCACTCAGCCTAACTTAAACTATATTTTAGTTTACGTACAATTATGGTACGTAAGGCGGACTTAATTCTGTGAAGCATTACCAGTCAACCTTTGGGTCTAATAGAATAGCAGATGAAAGCATAAATTTTTTTTTAATTAAAAAAATAAGAAAGACGGAACATTATCTTAACAGGACTTTTGCTTTATACGTAATTGAGCCAATTACCACTGCCATTTGTGTGATCTATTAATGCCAGACCTCGATACGCATACAATTTAAAAACTAAAGTAACCAAAAATATTGTCTGCCATTTTATTCACCACTTGCTTACCAAAAACAGTTCCTCATCAAACACTTCAAAGAACATAAAAGTCTGTTACCAAACATACAACCACTTTATCAACAATGACCAACATATCCTTACCTACTAAAACAGACCATGGCCATTTGTCCTTTATTACATTTAAAATGATCCGGGTAATCCTGGATTGGCCTATAAACCAGCATCATTCGCGACAATCATTGTCGTACATATCGATGCTAAATCCCTTTTGACATCCTATGGGGTATTTCGGTGTAACCCAATGTTGCCAGCCGTACCCAAAGTCCCCAAACGTTAAAAGGATAATAAAATTTGTATTATGGTGTATTACGGATCGAGTCTTCGTTTGGACAGGATTATATTTAAATAATCGGTACACATTATGCATGTGGTTGTTCGGTAAATGTTTGTGGGATATCGAAAGTTGTTTTTGGCCTTTTGTTTTTTTTATGAGGCGGTCATGTAAGATTTTATTAAGATTCTCTTTGACATATTTTTTATACATATTACCATTATACATTTCAAAGTTTTGATTGGTTCATTGAAATTGGTTCGTTAGGAGAGAAATGTGGGAACGAAGGAAAGGAAAACAGGATTATCGACACAAAAACCAAAATATTACAAAAAAAATGTTTCCATTTACAAAATATCACATTTGTGATACATCAAACACAAAGAGAAGTAGACATCATGGTATGCCATTAATCTCAAGACCTAATCCTAATCAGTTAAAAACAAGCATACGTCATACGTAAACGGATTCATCTCCCAACTGTAAACCAGCACGACAAACACAAATATTCTTTGTTCCCCTAAACTCGCTAATCCCAACATACGTCATGTTTTCTTCCGCAGGTACAACCGGAACAAGTGTAACTATTGGGTGACAACTTGTCCTGGCTTCCTCAAACTTCAGACCCGAAGTTTGAACGCCTTTCGAATCTTGCTGAGAAAAGGTATTGACTGTATCCATAGTATTTACGATACGGTTAAGATGTATTGAGGTAATTGTACAGGGGAGGAAAATTTTAAGCGAAATAATTTGTTGCTATCAGGTTCCATTTCAAACATATGTACATTCAAATAAATTGAAATATATGACCTACATTGCTGAAACTATTTTATTGTTACTCATAATATCGTATTAACTCTGTTCCTCCATTTTCTGTGTGGGATCGGCGCAACTTTTCCATTCATGTATACTAATTGTATCTCTCATATCCTCCACTAGTACCTTTCTTATTATTTTTCTGTTTAAATCAATATTTTTGATTGTCTTTCACATATTCCTTGTGCCATACACCTATCTCATTATTTAATTACGATATTGAAATAAACAAAAACATCCGCTTTGTACAACTACTGTTTATGTGCCTAAAAATATCGTGTGTTCCTTTCAAATAGTCGACGTACTAAGAAAAAAAATGCTGTCTATTTTACTCCAAAATAGGTCTTATGAATTTTGTTGACATTCTATGAAATGATTTGTGAGTGAGAGATGACAACTAGTAGGTACGGGGTTCATAAATCATGTTCCTAACTAAGGGGCGAGTTTCGTGGTATTTTTATAATGTCGCGCTTACTAGACCGTGGAGTTCGCCTCAAATGATGACAGGCTATAAAAATAGGAATTTATGAAAAATAAAATTGTGTTTTCAGTACTATAGTTTTGTTATCGAATAAACTAAAATAAACCCTTATTTTTAAGTGGCTCAACCCAAAGCGGGGAGGAGTCCTTTGATAATTCTCACCCGGAAAAAATACTTTTTGAAGTGGAAACATCGTTGGTCTGAGATGATAAAATAATGCTTAGCAATAACTCGACTACAACAATGATCGATTGGTATCGGTCACCACGTCCATGACCTGCGTGTGCGTTTGCTGTATGAATTCAACATTTGTCTAAGATTAAGCCATGCATTTCCTTTTCTCTCTTACTCTTACTTACTCTTCAGATCCGGGAAAATCTAAAAATTCAACAGAAATCATACTACTGGCACATTGTTCCTCAGAAAACAATGGATTCGTACACGGTTAGGTAACAAGCAAACAAGGACGGAACAAAGCGAGTATCCACAAATAGACTTCAACAAACCTGCGCTCATTTGGGCTAATCTTACAGAAGTAGTTCTCAAGTACATCTGATACGGAGTTACCAACTTATATATTCTAGATAAAACTTCAAAATGAATAGATTTTTGGTTGACTAAGGGAAATTCGCTACATTGTATTTCGTTTCAGAGCGTATAATACTTACTCGTATTGGGGATTAGAATGATGTCCACATTTACTTTTTATAGCAGTTTTACTCTGAGTATTATTGTGGCATTTTATACGCACAATAATCGATAACACATTGGTATAAGCAAGGATTTGAAACTACCTCCTTTCACAGTCTACAACGACAGTCAAACGGTTACACCACTAGTCTAACACTGTTATAGTATACAAAGTCTTATATCTACATTATTATCTGAATAAACACCGTGACATAGAGAAAAACGAGACGCTTTAGGTAACCTAAGGCGTATTTTAGGAGACTCCGGTTGAAATAAATACTCTTTCGGTAGCATTTTTGCCAGAAGCTTACCTTTTACAATTTTCAAGAAATCTCCTAATGATACTTTTTTTCTTCAGAATATTACTTTCCCCAGTACTTTGTATTGTCTCATCGATGCATAGCGCGAAAAGCTCACGGCCTGTCCCTTGTCAGAAGTCGAGCTTAAGAGCTGATTTCTGCTTAAACATGGGACTAATATATTCAACAAAATGTCCACACCCAAATGGCCTGATGGCGACAAGGATTACCGATGTACATAATTAGCATAAAGATTTGTGTTTTAATTAAATTTAAAGCAATCATAGGACAACAACAATGGGGAATCCAATTTCAATTATGGATGGCAACAAGAAAGATGCCGCCTAAAGCACACTAAATGTCTTAAATACCGTAGGGAATTTTAGACTGCTAATATTGGTTAATACTGCCAATCTGTATACACGTCATTGCTAGGAAAAGGCCTCTTAGTAAGCTACAATTGTCAATTTCAGGTTTTTACACGTGATAGAAGGTTTGGGTATTACATCCTGCTTTATCGTCCACATCATCTGATACAAATTTCAGGTATTTATCGTTTTTTTTTTGTGTTTAGTGATCATGGTTTGATTTGCAACTGTTTTAGACAATACCTACAATGATACACATGAAACTTTGACCTCATACATACTTATAAATACTAACGTTTCCATTCCAGATAATCTTAAAGAAAGTCATGGATTACTTAAAGCTCAGTACGAAATGACTGAACCGACGTATGTTTAAGATAAATCCCTTTCCACAGAACCCTTTGGAATATCCAACAGGTCTTAAGGCCTTTGTGTAGTGTAACCCTTTGAAGTTGCGAAAATTACAAGGATAATTAGTAAGGTCAAAGTCTTATCTTGAGAAAATTTTAATTTGTAACAATTTCTGAGGAAATACTGGGTTGTTGAGTTTGTTCCTAGTTTTTTTATCTCTTTAAATTGTCTCAAGGTTAGGGGTTTTCCTTAAAAAAATAGGATACAGTATCAGTCCATAATTAACAGTCACAAACGTGTTACTAACTGTAAAAAAACCTTGACAATTGCTTAACGTACGGCCTCATCCATTAAAAGACAAAAAATGAGTTAAGAAAATGTCATTGATAGCAAGAAACATCTGCACATTAACCACATTATCGAGTAATAATCAAATGACAAAGAATTTAATATCTCCAACTTATTTCCTGGAATTTATTGAGACTAGCGCAGTGATAGTTTCATGCTTTTTTACTAGAACGAGTCTGGAGTTTGAAAGCGTTAATCCGATTTATATCTCTTATTGTCAAGTTTATGTGGTGACCATACTTTCGAACCATGATTATTTTGTATTTATTTCCGGGTGAAAAATTATCTCATGACTGCGCGAGGCCCTGGCTTTGGGCCCCACCCTGGCTTTGGGTTAGGAGGAAGGGAGTGTCAGACTTTTATTGACTAATAATTACCCATATCACTTTCTTTGCCATCCACGTACTGGAGCCGCAGTAACCCTTTCAGACAATCCGGCTGCTCTGGCTGGCATCGACCCTAGAGAGCCATATCTTGCTAGTATTTCTTGAAGGTGCGCAATTACGACACTGGCCTTTTCCGTTATACTCAGCACTTAGCTTCTGCATTCCCACTCACATTTTATTTATCTTTGGCCTGTCTTTGAAACAAGTCTCACAAGTCCGACTTCTACTTGACCAGTTTCACGCGATCTTGTCACGCTACTACATAAATATTTATAGCTACAATGAAGACAACAAAAGAAATATAAAATATAACCTCTAGTTTCCTTCCCCGTTTCATAGTTACCCTACCCTAAAATCAAGCGGAAGAGATTTAACGCTTTATTTTTATCGCGAGAGAAACTTCTGGTTGCTTTACTCAATTGATCTACTGCCGCTTTCTAAACATATTTATTTACTCTCTGTCTGGCTTATACTGGCTTAGAACGTTTGTCGACTAGATTGGGAGTTCCGTTTAGCTATTGTTTTCTTTTCATAGGTTTTTTCTTTATATTCTGAAGCTTCGCTGTCTCTCCGTCTCTTCGTCAGCTGGCTCTATCTCAGGAACTGTGATAGCTAGAGAGTTGTAATTTTCATAGATTATTGATATCTGTTGCCGCTTTCGATCGATAAAGATCAAGGTAATGCAACGTTGGTTACCTTTATTTTGTTGGTGGATGAAAAATAACTTAGAGTGTAACTTAGAGTAATACCTTAGGGTAACCACAAAAATATGGCTTATCTTTAGCCTAGGCTTACCACAAAAATGTGGTGCAAATTAAGCCTATTTCTACGGAACCCTTAGTATTTCGATTCTACCTCGCATTCGACTGTTACAGCTTGGTTCTTGAAAATGGCGGTGCTACTTGCTGAGTATATGCAGATATTTTGAATGTCATACTTTTGTATGATGCCCTTATTTCTTTAAAAAAAACCTGTTGATGAAATATAATTATACATACGGATCCCATAAAAAAATATTTTATCACATAATACAAATTAATTACAAACTAATATTCCTATACACTAATCTAAAATCTGTTCAAAATTAAAAATATTCTTAAGAAAAGTCAAATAAATTAAATACATCACTATCAGCTGTCCTAAGCACCCAAAATTAAATTTTCAATATAACATTACTGACTGACATTTAAACATAAACAGATTGGAAGCGAAATTCACGGTAACACAATCAGGTCATTATTCAAAGACTTCGCAAATCAAGGGACACGGACCTGTCCAAAATAATAATTTCAAAAACAACAACAAAGGAGATTCTCTTTGTAAACAAACAGTGAAGTGCTTTCCAGTTATCCGCTATCCGGTTGGTAACGGATGAAACCAGATCAAACCGGATTAGACAAGTCCAATATTTTTGTTTACAAAAGTGTATTTGTTTTTAAAGGGAAATTACCCTCGATTGACATTGTCTCTTAGATGTCGAGATCGGCTGTCGCGGACTCCCGGAGGCATTTCTACTTAGTTCATATTTCGTATGCTCCCTTTGTAGTTTGAAGATAAATACTAAAGATGTTTGAATAATTCTGTTTTTCAATACGAAAGGTTTTTAAAAGTATTCTGTCATGACGTATTAGAGAAATGTAAGTTATTAGGTGAGCAAAAGGAATGTTTTCAAAAGGTTGTTTTGTAGATTTTTTTATGATTTATCTAGCTTAATGTTTTTTGTACATGACATGTGAGCTTATTTAATCGATTAGAACTTCTGAATAGCTATACTTACCGATTTATGCACAATGAGAATAATTTGGACATCACTTGTGACACCGTTTTTTTTCACACATTTCTATTATAATTGAGAATCCTTTAAGCTTCCAAGAACAATAGCAATTTGGCAACAAAGAAAAGTAAAGAAAATACTTAAATTAAAAACCCAAGAATATGAACATCAAGAAAAGCTCTCAATATAGGGTAACTCCAATTTAACGAAAGAAAAATAACGTAATCTTTATTGCCTACTACTTTTTTCACTTAAAAGTCACCCTTTCCGTTTCCAATTAAAAATGTCCATACATCCACACAGGTCGGGACTTCTCACACGTACCGATGGCCCAATTAAATACGCCATTCACCAGAGGGTTAATTAAGAAGAAAATTATCTCCTCAAACAAGGACGGGCGTAACATGCGCTGGTACGAGTAATGAGCGAATAGTTCAAGAAATTGTTCTTTAGGTTAAGGGAATATTATTAGGTTAATTGAATATTGTTCTTTCTATTGGTTTCATTTGATTTCTGATGTAATGATAGTGGTATCGTCTTAACAAGGATTTAATAAAAAAAAAATAAGAAAAAAAATATTTTGTGTAAATTTTGTAACCTTTCATTAATTACACTTTAATATAAAATATTACAAACGGATTCATTTTAGAGAATTCAAAAAAGGCTTTCAATTCGTAGGTATTTTTTTTATCTTTTCCCGACAGAACTTCTGACACAGTTTGATGTTTTTGCCAACAAATACCAATTTTGATGTTTTTTATGTGAGTATTTATAGTTGTCGTTTGGTCCCAAAAATAATATCAAGATTTCCTCAATAGTTTTTATTAAAAGTCGGTTCTATGTGCCTCTTGATAAAATAACACTATGAAATTATTCCATACAGAAGTAGAAACAATTTCTCTTTAATACTTTTTAATATTGTGCAAACAGCTTTAAGTCTGTAACTTGCAAAACAATATAAACTGAACGACCGCTTGAAACTGAAATATGGTTGGAATTCCAACAGGAATGCCTACTCGCACTGAATTATAGCTAATGAGACGAATATTAAAGGAATTGATGACGCGACGGCCATTTTGTTTTTTTCTCCGTGTTTTTCTAACGAGAAACGAGGTTCGGGATTACTTCGATTTGTTTTTGAATTAAGGAGCTTAGAGGTTTGTTCATTGTATTATTTAAGACAAACGCTTAATACCACACGTGTAGGATAAAGTGCTGTTATTTGAAAATGAACTTTAGTGCAACGATATAAGTGTGGTATTACCTATGATGTAGTCTACTCTATGATAGTGCGGAACTTTTGATCGAGCATTAAGTACAAACATACCATTTTTTGTAGGCTAGAATAAATTGTACTGAAATGTGTCCTTCAATTCAAGCAAAGATGTCTCGCAGAAAATTTAATAATACAATACTAAGTTACTTGGTCCTTGTTTCATGAGACTTGAACTTAACGTAGTTAATTAAAATTTCCCAATTATGTGCGAAGTAATAACAGATTCAGTGACCTTTACAAATAATTAAAATATGCAGGATATTTTAATTATACTCGTACTTTTGATGTCTCAAATGATCCCAAAACGCACGTCTCAGACACCGTACAAGATAATGCCAGAAAACAATTTAATTATACAAAGTGACTAAAAACACCATCTTGTAAATGTTGCCATGCAAATCTGGCAATAGGGAAAACAGAGTGAATCAACTGGCACGCCATGCCAGTTACTGAGACCATAAGGAAAATGAATGTTACGAAAATTGGGAGGAAAATTAACTACGATGTTGTATTTTTTTAGATTTTAAGCTTGAATAACTGATAGGATATTGTTGTGGTGAATTTATTCTAATTTTTCACTCAGAAAATATTTTCCGGTTAAGCTTATTAGCGTTCAAAAAATAAATTATACCCCATCTGTTTAGTTATTTGAAACAAATAAACAGTCTTAAAATAGAGAATCTAAAGTCGAACAACTAGTTTTACTAAGTGATATCGCGTTGCCTAGGTTACTGAATTGAGGTCAGATAGACAGTAACTCGGCTCGAAAGTTACTATTAAAATAACAATTCTTTTAACATTTATGATATATTTGATTCGGTAATCTTCATTTGTTTTTTTTTGGTCTACTCATCCTTTTTTAGTGCCAGAGCGACCTGAGTGATGTAAATCACTATATAAAAAGAATAAAACAAAAGATCTTCACTTCCCTGTTATAAACCTTACATCTTCCGAAATAGAAAACACAATAACTAACGCACACAACATAATTTACAGCAATCTTATAGTCCGGTAAAACAGAGAAAACTTCTAATACCTTTAACTATCTTTTAAAATTGTGTTAAAACCCTCGCTTCTAAGTCGGTTTTCTTTGGCTTAATTAAATAAAAATATCTCGCTCCTGAATCGCTTATCGATCTAAGGAAAGCTGATAAAAGGAATAGATATGATCTTTGTGCAGCGATAATGGAGAGCCAGCTGTGAAGTGGCTTTGTGTTGGGGCCATTAAAACCGCGACTTCAATTAAATCTAATTTTCAGGGAAAAAGTATGATCTCTACTAGCCTATCGTCCTAGCCTTTTCCCAACTATGTTAGGGTCAGCTTTCGTTAAACACAAGCGACTGCGTATCTAACCGCCAAAACCCGATTACCTGGCTACACAATACCCCTTAGTCGAACTGTTTGTCACACTTTCTAGCTTCTGACTACCCGTAACGACTGTCAAAAATATGTAAACAATATCAGGGACCCACAATTTAACGTGACTTCTGAAACAAGGACACTTACCGATCGTATCAAGTCTAGCTTAACCTGTATTCGATCAACTTGTGCAGTTGTAGTTTAGCCACGAGCTTCAAAATGTATCCTGACAACAGCATAAGCAGAAAGTGCCTATTTTCAATATAATAATAATAATAGCCAAGAAGATTAGCCAGTCCTTACCATCTGTCAAGTGTCACATACCTCTACAAGGTGCAGGAGTATACAAACTAGATTGTGACTGCGGCCTCTCTTACATCGGTCAAACCAAACGAAGCATAGGGACCCGCGTTAAAGAACACATAGCTGACGTCAAACACCGCCGCTCAACGAAGTCTGCAGTCGCCGAACATGCTGAAGGTTCCAGCCATTATATTAGATTTGACCAACCACAGATCCTCGCTAAAGAATCCAAATTCCTACCTAGGATGTTTCGCGAGGCTATTGAGATTAAAAAACACCCTAATTTCAATAGAGAAGATGGCTGGAAGATATCACCTACTTGGGATCCAATAATAAATAAACTCAAGGCCAAACCCAAGAGCAGCGCTGCAAGACATCAAGACACAGTGAGCTCATACTGCGTAGGTCGGACCACAAATAATTAATTAAAATATGAAGGTAGAACGAGCAACATCTTCTGTCAAGACGAACGCCATCTCAGTCTGCCCGTGACCATGATACCTGCAAAGGTTTCGAAACGTCGGGAACTAAAATCTAAAATTAAACCGCGATAAAATCCGTAAAAGTAGTTTCATTTCAATGTCTAACATTCGCGTAAACCTAAGAAACCACTAAATAATAATAGCCTTTTATTCCAAAACATAGGATTACAAAAAGTCCCTAAGTTCGGTGTGCCTTTTGGCATAGGCCTCCTCCAATTCCTTCCAGTGAACCCTGTCTCTTGCTACTCTCATCCAGAGTGGTCCAGCTGTCTGTGTGAGGTCATCTTCCCATCTCCTGACTGGACGACCCTTACTTCTCTTGCCGTCTCGTGGCTGCCAAATGGTTACTTGCTTGCTCCATTTGTTAATGGGGTGACGTAGCAAATGTCCAGCCCATCTCCATTTCTGGGAATCTATCCGAGTAAGGATGTCTGTTAGTTTAGTTCTTGTTCTTATATCTACGTTCCTGACTCTGTCTTTGATTTTTAATCCTAGCATACTTCTTTCCATGGCACGTTGGCATTTTGATAGCCTTTCTCTGTGGTGGAGTGTTGTTGACCAGGTTTCACAGCCGTAGGTAAGAACAGGTAGAATACAGATCTCGAATGTTTTCTTTTTTATTTGATTTCCTAGGTCCTTGCTTTTCACTATTTCCCTCAGTGACCAGTACTTTCTCCATCCCTGGGTGATTCGTCTGTTTATTTCTTTAGACATTACATCTGTAGTGGATATTATCTGTCCTAAATAGATATATTCTTTGACATATTCTATCTTGTTGTCATCTACCCGAACGTCTGTTTCTTTTGAATTTGTCATCAATTTTGTTTTACTGGCATTAATTTCCAGACCAACTTCTCTACTTATATTTGCTAGGCTCTGCATCATTTGTTCGATTGCTGCTGGATTCTCTTCAAGAAGCACCAGATCATCGGCGAATCTTAGGTGGTTCAGGCGAGCTCCATTAATGTTCAGACCTAAGTAGTCCCAGTTTAGCTTTCTGAAGATGTGCTCCAGCACAGCGTTAAATAGCGTCGGCGAGAGGGGATCGCCTTGACGTACGCCCTTCTTGATAGGAAAAGATTCTCCTGTCGATTCTAGTTTGATGCTGGCTGTACTAGTTTTGTAAATACTCTTAGTTTTGTAAATACTCTAGTTTTGTAAATACTCTTACCTATTTTCAATACGTCATATTAATTCGTTAATGTGCAACAAATTATTACTCCTGTAGTAATGGAAACATCGAATTAATTGTAAAGCATTATAAATAATTAATCAAACAATTTCATATCAAAAAATATAATTACGTTAAAAACAGAAGTTTAACATAACATAATCATTTCTATTTTCCTGTTACTTTCTGAACAAAATTCCTTACCCTCAATTTCTTTTGCCTTTTAAAATATTCGTCGAAACGAAAATGTAGGGAAATGATAGAGTCGTCTTTTGGAATGGGTTATTTGCCGATGGGCCCCATAAATGGTATCACCC
This sequence comes from Trichoplusia ni, assembly GCF_003590095.1. Lineage (NCBI taxonomy): Eukaryota > Metazoa > Arthropoda > Insecta > Lepidoptera > Noctuidae > Trichoplusia > Trichoplusia ni. Next base: position 124,329 of record NC_039495.1, read on the forward strand.
ACATCAACATAGCCGATGACACGTGACATGAACGAACAGGCCGCGGGCTCCCATAACATGTTCACGATTCAATAACTATAAACATACTATAATATATGCATAGTGGCTTTACTTCCTTATTTACAAATATGGAAAAAGTGAAGACAGGATATTTTATAGGAAAATTACGTTTTGTATTTAAAATGGATGCTATTGAAAAAGATAAGAACACTCCATTTATAAATCCCTCGGGGTGAGTCGTTATCTCATCATGGGAATTACGTAAGACCAGAGGGCATATTAGCATGCTTTGAGATATGATAAAAAATGTATCTGAAGATCTATGTTTGGACATATATCAGCACGGCAGCTTGTGGCGAGATGTTTTGAGTGGCGATACAACGGAACCTGAATGCCTCGGGGTTCATTCTTCCACCAGGGTTACTTTTAGATTATTTACATTTGTTCTCCCATATAATGAGTGACAATGATCCTTCTAGATGCCCCATTAAATTTTAGATTAAAGTTCTCAATAGGACCTCTGCATGTTGGAACTATGTCCCCGTGAAATGCCTTAAACCTCCCATGGTAACTCCATGGTAGGTTTAAGGTCCGTAAATATAAAAAGATATACAAATAACAAAAATAATAACTTTGAAATAAAGTTATTCGTTTTAGTCCACGGTATGCATACCTGTGTCAAGTCAAATATAGGGAAGCTGTTTAAATCTGAATCTAAGTAAAGCTTTTATTATGAGTGCTAGATAAGTGGTAAACATACATATATATTTCTTAATACACACCTAATAATAGATAAAACACCCAAACATTTAGTCTGGGTGGGAATTGAAGCGACTACCTCCGGTATAGCAGCCAGTGCCATTAGGCGCTAGACCAGAAGACCAGTCGTTTATGCACTTAATTTTAGTAACTTGCCTTTCTTGTGTAATCTAATATTATAATAGGGCTATCTACATGACCGGCAACAACCGAACTGCGTTGCTCTTTTTAAGAATTCATACGTTAGCAGACAGAAATGCGAACTAAAATTAGCAAGCAAAACAAAGACAGTACAAGCTAAAGATGATGAACGATAAACATTTCCATGATACATCATAATAATGGCATTCCGATTACCATGGCAACCTATATACCCTATCAACAACTAGCAACCTTTATGTATCTGCAGAGACAATAGATAATATCGATCCAATACCGAAGTTATCAAACGTGACCTCTAAACACTTCGGACACCGCCATCTATCGACGTAACGGCGACACACACTCGTAAATTACCACGAAATCGCCAATTAAACTAAATTCCGCCAAAACTCGTTATTACAGTATTAAAGGTGAATTGATAGCTGGTTTTATGGCCACAACACACGCCTACACTCAGGGTGTTTCTCTGGTCAGCGATTCTTGAAGATGTCCCCATTAATGAGCTCTTCAATATACCTTAAGAGAGCTATCAGGAGCATTAATATTGGATGGAGTACTCACTGTTAGACAAAATGGCGGATTAGTTGGTTAACTTGTTGGCAAACATGTTTTTTTTGGATTGGCAAGTTTTTAATTTTTGGGAAACGAACTCTTAAAGTAAGAAAATACATACTTGTCTTTTTCTTCTGTCACTATCAAAGCATATAGCTCTTACATTAAGTTATAAATATTTTTGAACTAAACACTAAAATATATTTTTCTTATTACTAACAATCAGCTCACCACTGTTTGGTGTACATTGCTTTAAAGAAGGGTTCATACCTGCTTGAAGAAATCATACATACTTGACATCATATAAATAACTAGCTGTTGCCCGCGACTTCGTCCGCGTGCCTTCGAGGAATAATATTTTTCCCCGTTTTTGCCACATTTTCCATTGTATCTTTGCTTCTATTAGTTGCAGCGTGATGTTATATAGCCTAAAACCTTCCTCGATGAATGGTTTATTCAACACAAAAAGAGATTTTTTCAATTTGAACCAGTATTTCCCGATATTAAATAAACGCGTTCAAACAAGCGCGTTCAAACAAACAATCAAACAGACAAACTCTTCAGCTTTATATATTAGTATAGATTAAGAATATCAAGACGCAGTGAGCTAGTAGTTATCAATACTCAGCCCTTCCCTGTAAAGGTCTGTGCCCACCAGTATATTTATTATTATTTAAGACTTCTTTCGTAGCTACTCAAAGCCGCCGTGTGTCTCACGTGAACAACTTAAGCGGTGCAGGCGAAAATTTTCCGATAAAATTATCATAATGACTTTAGTACCAAGTAGCCTGTAAATGACAAGCTAATCTCCGCGAACGTGAGTGTACTAGTTTCTAGGCTATATTCGTATATGGTTTTTGTTACGGTCTATCAGCTGGTTCCACACTTTCTATTGGTCCGGTTTGTCGGTTGTTTGGGTTTCGTTCGCAAAGGTTAAAAACGTAATGCTCTTACTGAGGCTGCGATGTCTGTCCTATTTTTCGTCACCAGGTTTTACCTCATAACCGTGATAGATTAAGGGCATGCATTAGTAGATCACACAAATGCTCGTCTCGGGATGAACCCGCGAAACGACGCACTCAGTGGGTTTGGCGTGGTGACCTCAACCACTCGGCTATCCGTGCAGTCAATCTGACCTCCAAACGCGATTCACTGGGAACTCAATACCCTTAATACGATAATAATATCAAATATAATTACTTCGACAGTTAAGACCAGATTAACGTCATATTATATTAGTTACAGATTGATACAGTAAGCGTTCATTAACTTTGTAATTGTCTTAAGGTCATTGTTAGGCTGCCTGAATTAATGATGTGATCTCTAGTCTGAGATGTATTACTGCATGCCTGAGAAGATAACTGAGGTTAGAGTATCGATTGGTTTAAGTTTAACGTTTATAGTGCTTGAATTATTTATCAAGACGTCAATTTAAATTATTTGTAATTTATCCTATCGCAGGTCTGCTGGAATAAAATTTTACCTTTGCATTTTACTGGTGTAATGTCGTTATAGTAAAAAAATAGGGCAGACCATCTCCAAATCTAAAATTATCCAAATCTATAAAAGTGGGATAAAACCTACCCTATGTGTTGATCTTGGTTATAAACTAGCTGCGTACCAAGTTTCGTCTAAATCCGTTTAGGTTTTTCTTGAAAGACGCAGGTGGCTATTTGCGCTATTTTACTTCAAATTGACTGAAGTTAAGGTGAAAAAAATCATCAAAATCTGCTAACCCAGTCCGAAGATTAATGTAACAAAAACATACAAAAAAAAAAGGAATTCAGATCCTCCTTTTTGAACACGGTTAAAAATAACTCAGTTAATTTAACATCAAAACAGACACCACTTAGGAAACTGCCTGCTCCAAGAACAAGCGTTAATACAAGAAAATTGCGGTTCTCACCGCTGTACCCACGCGTAAGAGGTCCGCGTAGGCGTACTCTATGCAGTAAAAATATTATCTGAAGTAAGTAAGCTGCTCTCATGGCCGCTACATTTTTATCATCTGGATGTTTATAAGAAAATATTATAGAAGGGATACTTATTAAGGGCGGTGATGATATAGCTTGGCTGAATTTCAATTAATGTGAAATGAAAATGTGCCTTGAATGAGACCTACGTGCGGATATCAAGAATTATACATTCATTTGTGTGTCAAGTGTGTTTTTTTACCAGTAATCAATAGATTTTCTCTGTAATAAAATTGAAAATTATACAGAAATGTCCTGCATTTTTTGGTGACTTTAATTTTTTTATTCAAGTAAAATCACTACATAATTAATTTTAATCGTTGTTTTTATTTAATTATAGCATCGACCAATCATCACCAAGCAGTCAAACCATCCTAACTTCAACTCAAACTATTATAAACTATTTTGGCACTTAAGGCTCTTAGCTCAGAAATATGCGACCAAAGATACGTTCGCGCGTGGGGGCCGCCGTTAGGGCTGTCCCATATTTTTGCCGGGAGCTCAATAAGCGAAGCCATGACCAAGTTTGCCAACGTCTTCTAATTAATTTCTACTCCGTGCCGGTAAAGTGGGCGGACACGGGGCAAGTCACAAGCGGAGCGATGATTATGAATTTAAATTTATTTTGTAAAGTTAATTCGTATTGCTTTGTTTGAAGTTCATTTGTCAGTTTTTTTTGTACTGATTTTTACAAGACACTTTTGCAGAGTTATAAATTACTTCAGACAAATTTTAGACAACATTGAAATGAATAAAAGTGCATGAAGATACTAATTCATCTCGTGTGTCTTATATATTTTTGTCTTTCATATTTCAAAAACCTAGTAAAGGAATCGATACACGTGCGTAAAAACTAGTAAGACGACCTCCGTGGTCGAGTGGCGTACGCACTGGTTTCAAGGTGTCGCTATCTTTGAGGTCCCGGGTTCGATCCCCGGTCGGGTCAATGTAAAAATTCACATTTCTACATTGAATTCCATAACACAAGTGCTTTAGCAACTTACTTTGGGTTCAGAACAATGTATGTGATGTTGTCCGCATTTTAAATTTAAAACTAATTTTCTCACTTTTATAAAAGCATTGCGTTCTATATATTTTGAATCACTGAATTCCTCCTAAACGGCTGGACCGATTTAAGTTTTTTTAAGTATTCGTTTAGGTAGTTTAGATTCACAATCGTATTGTTATATACCGTACTAGCTGTTGCCCGCGACTTCGTTCCCGTGGGTGGAAGAAGATGTAAGTTATGATTTATACCCCTCCTGTTTTTTTTTCACATTTTCCATTGTATCTTCGCTCCTATTAGTCGCAGCGTGATGGTTTATAGCCTAAAGCCTTCCTCGATTAATTGTCTACTCAACACAAAAAGAATTTTTCAATTTGGACCAGTAGTTCCTGAGATTAGCGCGTTCAAACAAACAAACAAACAAACTCTTCAGGTTTATGTATTAGTATAGATATAGATAAGCATTATACACTTTCATTCAGCTAGTTTACTAATATAATTTGAAGGATGAACCCTTTCTTTAAACCCGCTGTTAACTTATTCTCTACGCCACAGGTTTATGGCACTTTACACGGGTGATAGTGTAACTTTACTGAGCTCAGAATTGGTGAGATTAATTCTATAACAAAAGCGTTTGATCTGGAGTGCCTCTTGACAATCATGTTCAATGCCGACGATTGTTTATGTGTGTTTTGTCATTATTAATTATTCATTTCCAATGTATTTCTATTTAAATAAATACTAAAACTGGAAAGGCAAGATTTTGACTTAAGCTAGAACTAAAGCTGGATAGTTCGAGAGGGTCTCCGTGGCCTTTGTACACAGCGGGCAAAGGAAGCAACATGGGTTGGTCAGAGTTAGTAACAATGTGACACTTCTGTCGCTCAACCCAAAGCGGAGGAGCCTTTTGATACTTTCCCACCCGAAATAACAGTTAGGACGCAAGCCAAACGCACTATTCGCTTTTCCGAGATCTATAAGAGGTCGTCGAGCAAGAGTCAATAATTTAATAATTTACACTTTAGGAAAATTCACAAATCAGTAGGTACATTTTATAACATCAAAATAACAAAATATTATGTAATGTTTGCAAAGCATCACTTCACCGTTCCTATAGTTACTTTGGAATGTTGTTTAAAATTAATCAAAATTAATAACTATAGTTTTCTAGCTGTAATCGAATACTCCATTTTTTATTATTTATTAAGCTTGAAAAGTTTTTTGTTTACATTTACTACTGACATACTTTGTAATATTTTCATCTGAAATTCAGCCTACAATGTCTACCCACATAATAAAAAGTTATTTAATAACCTAACACCAACATTTCATTCCCAACATAAAAATGTTAGCCACGCCGCCTAGATTTATTAGGTCTCTTGTTATAAAAGGTTTCTACGTGGCCTGAGAACTTAGCCAGAGCTCAAGACGGACTTAAAACTAAGTAAATAGCCAACTTCAGAAACAAAATATCAAGGGATGGTATTTACATTAGCAATATTAGCAAATAGATGTCTAGACTTAGTTTTATTCTATTTAGTAATCATTATTTGTTTTTGTTATGAAATACCAAGAAAGTATTTATCTAATATAATGAAATTAAAAATTTCGTCGTGAAAAGTTATAAATAAACTCGATGTAGCGTTTGTAGCCCCCACGCATGCTACGCCGTAGCACTCCGTATTAAAAATTGTAGACATTTCAGCCTAAAAATTACGACTCACTGTTAATAAATCTTACTTTATTTATATCTAAGCATGCTTTAATATTTCATTGCTCCAAACAATAGTCTTTACCCACGTGTTTTTCTCTTAGTCTTCGATGAAAACAATACTCATCAGCTAACGCCTGAAAGGATCACGTTTCAGTTTCTCATGGATATAAAAAAATAGTGATAATGTTTGCTCTCATCTTGTTTGTCAGATAACCACTAGTACTGCCTACGCAGGCTTAAGAGCGCTATCATAACATACATATTAACTCTAACACCTACGAGACTACGATATTTTTACACTTGCAGACCTAGTATCACAATATGGATTAAATCCTTTTTTGTAAAACTTTTTTAATGTCTATTAAGCCTACATTTAGCTTGATTCATCTCAGAAAGGGATTAAATAAGTTTGTTCTGTTTTCCAAAGATATGAAAAATCTGAGTTCAAATTGAAATAGAAATAAATGTAGTGGATTGTTTGAAAGTTTAACTCGTCTTCATATTCATTTTTTTTATATTTGATAAGCAGAAGAGTAGCATAAGTTAATCACATAAACTTCAACTATGTTTAAAAAGAAAAAAGAAATAATAAAATACTATAACAAAATAAAACAACATACGAATTTAAATTCGAAATGCGACGCGTGGCAAAAGCAAACATTTAGTGAAAAAAACATAAATTACTAAACAAAAAATAATATCGAAACGGTATTAACATAAACAGTTGCATACTAATGGCTCTATTTATAAGTCCTTTTTAACCTTTTTGGAATGAAGCGACGAGCCTTAATTATTAAAAGGGCTTATGTCCACACGTAATACATTAAGTTTACGATAACGACAATAATTGGACCCTGCTCAGGCTGTCTGCCAGACAGTTCACATTCTAGCACGCAATTGTTTAATTTAAATTAAATTGGACATCCCGCTCATTTGTTTTGCGATATATAACTATGAGAGAAGGCTAGAAGTGATGCTTTTATTGGAAGTAGAAATTTAGCACTCAATCCATCGTTTCTTTTATGCTAATACAAAAAACGATATACATGGTCTTCTTAGGGGTCGCCTATCGTCCTATTCTTTTCGCAGTTATGTCGGGGACGGTTCCTGGTCTAACCGGATGCAGCTAAGTACCAGTGTTTTACAAGGAGCAACTGCCTATCTGAGCTCCTCAATCCTCAACCTGGGAAACACGATACCACTCAATAAGACTGGTTGTCTAAGACTAGCTTCTATTATACTAGCCAATCAAGTGACAAAAGCAGAAATACTCAATTAAATCCTACAAGCATTTCCCATTGAAAAGGCTGCGGTTCTAAAACTTAAACTTATAATTTGGAAAGCTTAAAGTTCGTAGGGTATTCTGAAATGTTTCGGAAGGAAACCCGGAGCGGATGAGATGTTACTTCTGCGGTTCAAATCGTGCTTAAGGGATTGGGTTAAGAAAGTTAATCTGAGAAAAGTTTGCTAAGTTTAATGTGTTCGTTTTGCGTAGGATTGAGAACCACTGTGTGGAAACTGTCGTTTATTTTAATTGTTTTTATGGCGTTTAACAGACGACCATTTCCACCAACAAAAATAAGACAAAAATACATACTTATCTTACGAAACCTAATGTTAGTAAATAAACTTTACTTTGAACATAAATTCGTCTAATTATCCGAATATAAATGTGCTCATTTTTGTATAAAGAGAGAAAATAAATAAGGTAAGTTGTCCCATAAGTAAACTCAAAAAACGAGTTCGTTCCCTCGTAAATACGACAAAAGTAGATAAGTAAATATCCTTAAGACGTTGGAGTGTCTGTGTGTTCTACATCCACTTAAGTAAAGCTGAAAATTTCAGGCTGAACCTACAGTGTGTGTTGATAAATGAATCTATTACAAAACTTGTATTGTACCTTTAACGTTGCTTAATATGTACTAAGAATGTGTTTTTTCTTGTGTATTAAAACTAAACCTTCTTTTTTATTTTGATGCGATTGACGTACAACAATTTCTATATAAATAAATAGACACTCATGATTTTCTATACCTTCTCAAAGTTGTTGCTTCCTATAATGTATTAGCCTTCTATGCCTAATTTGATTAATTTTCTCTCCTTACCTTTCTTTTGTAACATGTAGGTAGTTTCAATAAACCTTCACTGTTATCCAACCCCCAAATATTATAATACATCGTCATACACAATTTGGTCATGTAAAACCCGACAAAAGCTCTCCAAACAATGTTCAACCCAAAGAAAACACGGTACATTTATTAAAGTGTAGTGTACTGTGAGGTGCGCCTGTGTAACAGCGGATATTAGGAGGCTCGACACGCCTGGCGGGTTCCACAGATCGCCCGGGATACGGATGCCATCAAATGACGTCATGAAGGCTCTATACAATCTACGCAGACCTGAGGTGGGATCCTTCGGCCATAAAAGCCCATTTTGTAAGAGGAAGTCTTGGGTATAGTAAGAATGTTTAGTTTGGGGCTTACTCGATTACTGGTCTTATGAAATTTGTATTTGTTCGTTATTTTTGGTTGGTTATAGCGGTTCCAGTGTTAAAACATTCTCGCCGTGGATGTTGCTTTAGGTTATTTTGTATGAAGGTCTCTTTGGTGACTTATGAAAAGATAATGTAATCCTATTCATCACCGAGCATCCATCTTTAAGCTGGGTAGGTATAATAACTTAATTTTAGAAACACCATTTATACAAATTCAAAACACCGAACGTTTTGAAGCATAGCAAAAATATATCAAAATTGAAATAGTCATGCACATAAAAAGCTCTCTTTATATTGTGGGACAGTTATATAAATCCACTACAGTCCACAAAACAATAACATAACATTGCCAAACTGTACTATCTAAACAGTTTTCGCAGTAAACGTATAACCAACGACTATGCCCATGACTTACAACATATTTTACGACTAACCTCAAAAGACAAAGAGTAATAAGCAAGTGGAGTGAATAAAAAAGTTAGTTTCTTGTTATTTCCCAAGATACCTTCTATGCTGTTTATAGTGAATCCAAAGATGTATGTGCACGCTAGAGAGTTCACGTTACTAAATCCAATTGCTCCTCAGTTGAAATATTTAATGTTGCCGAATAAGCAAGGCTAAAATATTCAAGACATAAAATAGTGGTAGAAGTTTTGATATGTTAATTATCTTTGTTTACGATCTTAAGTCTTACCATAGAAGCATACCTCCAAAACGTCCATCTTGTGCGCAGTGCGCTTCTGACGTCAGCACGGCTCTCCACGCGTTCACTACTCTGTGCCGCGACCGAGTTCCACAAACAATACCAATTTGTCCTAATATCTCTATAAACGAGCTGTAGCCGAGAAAAACTTTTGTCATTTATATAAAGCCGATGATACAAGGCTCAATTGTAACAATCCTGTTGCCTGTTACACTGGCCATTTGTCAAAAGTTTGTAAATTATTGTGGAGTTTGTTGGACGGTTGGACCCACTGTTTTTATTTTTTGTAACCGTAATTATTAGTTACGTAACTGACACATACTTGGAATAGTTTATTTTGTTAGGTTTGGAAACTCCTTGGACTTAAAACAATGTTAGGATACTGGCCACTTAGATAATTCTGAAATTTAAAACTATCAAATTTAAAAAAAGGAAATCTTTTGTGTCAAATTAGTTTGTTGTTTTGTTTCCACGAGATATACCTAAAAATCTTTCTACGACTAAAATCTTTAACAATAGGTAGTCAATAATGTGATTGGTAAAAATGTTAGATCACGAAGTTCCTCAATCCTTTCCTTAGCCGCTGGCACGTGTTACGGTATTGCTTGCCAGGTCCAAGTTTGTTTGGAACTCGGTCATAAATTCGACTGCACAACTGACGAGTTTCAGGACGTGTAGTTTGTTAGCTAAAGTAACGACAACTGGACTGGCAGGGAAAAGGATAAATAGTTACTTTTTAACGGTTGAATGCATAAGCGTAAACGTTAAAACAAAGCTTTTGAGGTTTGCTTTACTTTATCTAGAAATTTTGCCAGGTTTAACAGCGTAAAAAATTACTTTGTCGAAGGTTAAAGTTAAATTATTCCTGAACTCTGAAGGGAAAGGGAAATAACACTTAAATATAAGAAAAAGACTACGGCAAATTAATCCCTGTGTCGTGGAAATTCTGTACTAAGCATCGAAAGCAATATAGCACCCTACACAGCGTTTTTCTTCCATAACTATAGGTATATTTAAAACGTTAAGTAAGCCCTTTGAGCAGGCGAATAATAATTTAATCTGTATTTAAATCAAGTCTTAATGCTGAATACATTTGAGTTTAATTTAATAACGAAGATTTTTCGCCACTCCTTAACAATATACTGTTTATTATTTTCCTACAGCAAATATTCGGGCACACTCAAACTCGTTAATGACTAGGGATTCTCTAGTATCGATTCAAGTAAGCCGATTCAGACTTCAGAGAGTAGGCTTAGTTAAATGGATATCATTAACGTTTCTAAGTGCGGCAATAACAGTAGGCGTCTTGTTTGAATTACAAACAACCTGATAAGGTCTCAGTCAATCTAACTGTGTATTACGGAAGCTATTTATTCGTTAAGTGCAAAATTATGTCCATCAATTCGATGTCTTCTTTTTGTTTCGATGGATTATGTTAGCTTTGATTAGCTCAGGAACTAGTCGATCGAAGTCTTCTGGTGCAACCCTCTCCTAGCATTTCAGTATTACTTATGTAGAGATCCTTGCAGTCACACCTCGTGTCTCCTTTTTTACAGTTCCTCTTAGGTAAACCCTATACCTGTAACTAAGAACTGTCTGTTTGTCACTGGGCTGTCTCGTATGGAACTATGATACTCGAGGTTAGAGATTTCAAATTTTTATTAAATATGTATTTAGGTTGCCAATGACAACAAACACAGAAGTTAAGCAACGATTGCTACGGTCAGATTGACGGATGACCAATTTTGGATGAGATTTTGTTAATTATCACCTATTTTTACAGAAGCCCCAGTTTCGCAAGTCCGGCTCACACTTAACTAGTGACCTCATTTGATTCGCTGATTGACGAAACTCAGAACTCACTTTTAATTAAAATTACTATCCATACTGTGACCTTTCTAGACTAGACGTATATGTATCAGAAATACAACAACCAAACCCTATAAAACTCCCAATACAAAACGAGAAATACAAACACAAAACATATAAATCATAAATACTGCAGTTCGGCATCTGCGGTGGGCAAACGAGGAAACGATGTGAAGCAAGGAGGTAGCTATCAAACGGTAGTTAGGTCGCTCGGTACCGCAGAAACGAAAAGTGAGATTCGACTTTAAAAATAGACTGGTCCGAATAAATTTGTTCGGAATATCGGTTTGTTTGGACAGCATTGTTTTTATGGTGTATTACTTGATGTTTTAGCAGCTATTTTATTAGTTGTTTCTAGCTCATCACTTTTGTTAAGAATTTGAGAAATGTCTTTGAGATTTTTGCTGGTTGAGAAATCTGTCTGGAATCTATCATTGAGGTTTTGATTTTGAATTTGATATGAATCTTCTCATATTGATTTTTGATTGTATAATATAGAAAATAAGTATTTAGTTACAAGAAAACGATAAAATAGATTTATCCTAACTTAACTAGTAGTTTCTGAAACGAAATATGCAATTAGTTATATAGTACTGTTAATTTGGACTAACCAAGTCTCATTAGAAGCTCCATTCATAACAGATGCTGTTTTATCTGAAATTAAGAAGACTGAAAACAATCTACTTGTTAAATTGAGAGAGATTGAACAAAAAGACAAGTTAGGTTTCACAAAAAAACAAAGTTGCAACAAAACGAATATAGCAAGATACGTACGACAAAAACTAAGCATTCTTCACCTACAAAATTAAATGAAACATAAAATAAATATACACTACCAAAAATAAATTGCATGTCTGTACATACAGCTTGATCTGTATTGATCCGGTGACATTCAATCATCTCTGGGGAGAACCGCAAACATTCTGATGCAATGAAACCCAATATTTGCGTGACGTCACCGCATTATGTTGGGAAAACACTATACGTAATATGGGTTGACTTATTTGTAAAATGGAAACAGCATGAGACCGGTCAAGAAACATGATATACTGAATGAACTGAAGATGTATTTGAATATAGTCATAGTAAGTTTGTGTTTCTCTAATACAAAACTGACGTCAGCAAGGCAAACACAGATAGAGATGGTGGGATCTGGATTACACCTAACAACAAATTAAAACAATTACGCCCAAGAAAAACAATTGTAAGAAAAGTGGGGAAGCCTTTCCCAACAGTAGGACATTACAGGCTAGTAATAATTAGATACTTCTCACATTTTAGATTAAAGTTCTGAACAAGGCCTCTGCAATACTCTGCATGTTGATCCGGTGTTCCCGTGGATGCCTTTAAAAAGGACCAGGTCTCTTCCCATGAAGTTGTCCTGTGAAAATAAAGAGATAATAATAAGTTCGTGTTTTCTGGTGCTTCGTTATCATGTAAGAATAATATTAATAGTCGAATTATTTATCCTTTTTTTACTTTTAATTAGCCCCGCTGTATTTACATGGACAGGGTGCTGAGGTGCTCTAAATCCGGTATTAGGAAAATGTGACCGGTGGTGGTTGATTTTAACACACTGTTTTTATCGTGAAACTATCTTTACAGTGTGTACCCGTTTTTATTCCCACTTTTTCTCCACAATACTTAAAAGGCTACATCTAATTACTATACCAATTACAGTAAAATCTAAAAATTCTTAACATCTACCATTCAAATTCGACAACCGATATCTGTCACTCATTCCCTTGGTCTTGCTCGCTCAGCAAATCTTTGGACTTCATTTTACACACACGCAAGTCAACCCTTTAAGCTAAGTAACAATACATAGCGGGTTAATGACCTATAAACCTTCAGTGATTCGTTCCCTAATGTGTTTTTAATGGCTTACATTTTCCTATTGAACTGTCATATAATATGGCTAACAGATTTTACGAGAGCATACGACGCTTTGTTAATATTTGCGGCCAGAATTTATGGTGACTCTTTGGTAATTATTGTGCGAAAAGGATTTTTCAGCCATATTTTTGTTTTTCGAAAGTGTTTTTGAAAGGTTTGGGTCCTTGTTTTGTTTTTGAGCGTGGTTTTGCGTGGAAAGTATTAGCGGTAGGCGTGTTATGGGTAGATATTCTGTGCTCTCAGGCTAGGTATAGTTGTGACATAGTTCTTACTGGAAATTTACGTTTAATTGTACATAAAACTAGAAGTTCGCTGAATATAATAAACATGTTTACATGAAGAAGCTAACACAAAACCTTGATTTTTAACTTTCTACTGTATCATTTAATCAGTGAACGACATTTAATATCTAAATTAATCTATTTTTAATTCCCAAAAATGTAATAAGTCTAGTCATGACAAGTTATCCTGAAACTCATACATTTGACAATTGTAATATATTCACAATTACCAGACATTCCAAAGCTTGATCTGAACCTGACATGACACGAGATTCAGATAAGGTAACAAAAATAGGTCAACATTGAACCTTTCAGATATTTCTAAGAATTACGACAAAGTTCGTTGAACAAACATGACGTCACGAAAATAGCCTTCCCAATGGAAATACGATTGCCTAAATTTATTTTCATTCGAATCTCATTATCTTTCCATTGAATCCCGTCTGCATGTGACTTCAGAGAAGGTTTCTATAAATAAATTCACTTGTTTTCTTAAAGATTTCATTGATAATGTCACCGAGTTGTATTTTGTCACGAGACGTAAAGTTTTCTGATCGTGACACCGCTTTTAGGGTTACGTTTTGACAGCGTTAAGTACGTTTCTTATTTTTTCATGTTGGTGTTTTGTTTGGTATATTTGAATGGGTTTGATTTATAAGCCCGCTAAAGGGTATTTTTGAAGAGTCTTATCTAAAAAATCACATTTATTTTAGTAAAAAATCAGATTATTCCGAGATTTTCGTTGCGATTTTGACGCCTTATCAACTTATGAATAAATGTTATGTATTATTTTGGAATATCTTTACATTTATTAATCTGTTAAAATAGCTTACAAAAATAAAAATTTTCAATTTCAATAGAATCATATTCATCGATCATCAGATTTCAATATACTTAATACCTTTCCTTAATTTTTGATTTTTTTCATCATAAGGAACCTAGACTTTACGTCGAACTAGTCGGATTGCCCGGCTAGTTCCTTAATCATAAGCTGTCACGGATTTGGAGACGCAACGTCAAGCAGCCACTAGACTAAAAAATACCCGTGAGTAAACCGTTTTTAAACAAAAACAACAATAAATGAACTTCTGAAGAAAAAAAAAGTACGGAATTATATTATCGAAGCTAGTCACACACTTAACACTTTATTGTCATGAATGGAATGTTTCAGACGTCTCATTCATGATCCTGTAGTCGAAATTGTTCGTTTTTTGTTGACGTTTAGATTTGCTTATAAATAGACGGTATTGGCCGGATTGTGTCAATTGGTAGCACAATAATGTTATATCGAAATGTCAATGGCACTTGGATATTATGTTAAGGCTTGTAATGCTATTGTTAGAAGGAGATTTTTATTCAATGTTTTTGATGTTTTTGTAAGTACGTAATAAAGATAAAGGGCTTACTCGCATTAATTCAGCGTTACTTAGTTAATTTCAATAGGAAATATTGACATTTTTATAAACATATACTATATATATTGTCTCGAAACTTTTTTTGCAAATAATTAAGTAACTTGAAAAAAGTTTTGATTCTGCGTCAATTATATATTTTTAAAATATGTGAAGTTTGCAAAGAATCTTAAGCTGTATATTTTTACAAGCTAACTAAACGAAGACTGTTATAAGAAAATATAAAACTTGTAATTCTCGCTCCTATTAAGAATTCTGCGAATTTATATTGCCGTCAAGCACGGCGCTAGCATCGCACTCAATCTATTAACCGCTATCAACTAGACATTAAAATGCTCTACCACGAATTAGTTCCGAATTTCACCACCAGCATTCACAACTTTGTTTGATAAAAGGAAAAATTCTCGCATTTGAGAGGTCATCAGGCGAAATGTAAATTCTCCCTAAACATAAATTTCTTTGAGGAAGTTGAGCTAACAAGACGTAGAGTACATCTAGTGAATAAAGAGGATAGTCATAAATCTCAGCCGTTTGTTCTGCTAGTGAAAAGGCGAAAATCGTAAGATTTGACCGTGCGTAAAAACACGGAGGTTTTATTAGGTAACCGAGTTTACTATGCATGTAATATACTTTGTATTTACGGAACCCTAATGATGATGATGAACTGGAATTTATGAGGTATATTCAAGTTCTTTTATCCATAACTATTCTAATAGTATGTTTATAAAATGGTCGCTTTTGTTTTGTTTTATTTATATGTTAAAAGTTACTTAGCACTGCTGCGGGGCCTTCTCGACTTTGTAACGAAGTACTACACCTTAAAATAAATTCATCATTGGCCTAGCCTTTTCCCAACTATGTTGGGGTCGGCTACCAGTCCAACCAGTTTCAGCTAAGTACCAGTGTTTTACAAGGAGCGACTGCCTATCTGACCTCCTTAACCCAATTACCTAGGCAACACGATACCCCTTGGTTAGACTGGCTGTCAGACTTTTTCAAGCTTCTGACTACCTGTAATGACTGTCAAAGATGTGGGAATAACAGCCGGGACCCACAATTTAACGTGCCTTCCGAAACACGGAGAAACTCGTTATGACAAAGATGGTCAGTTGGTCACCCTTCTACGGACCAACCGCGTCAAGCATAGCTTAACCTGTGATCGAATCACTTATGCGGTTATAGCTTAGCCACGAGCTCCTCTACCCCTTAAAATTAATTACTAACACTAAATTAGAACGTGCAGAAAATTAGTTTACAAAAATTTCGGAGTGTGATCTTTGGATCAAGATAAAACATAAGAATAATACTATAGTTGTTCCTATTTTAAAATTCATTGCCGATAAATTTTATCCTAGCCATCAAATATATGGTCCATAAAATCAATGTTATAATAAACTTTATCGTTTAAAAAATGAAATTCAAAATATTCTTTTTTAAAAGTAATTTGCAGTCTAGACGTCGTTAAATACCTATCAAAGAGTATCGCAATAACTTTATATTAAAAATAAGTAAGAGTTTATTCGAGGCATTTTTCTCTGAAAACACGTTTTACATAGGTAGTTAAATATGATTATATTTTAATAATTCACAAGACATTTTATGTATTTATCTCCGGCGACTCTTAAATTAAGCATATTTTAACCTTTAATGTTATCTTTAGAAACAATCTTATAATAATGCTAGCTGCAAATATAGGTCCTACATATCAAAAATGATCCCGCGGAAACATGAAATTGAGATAAAAATTATCTTATGTGCTAATCCAGGTTATAAACTATCTCTGTGCCAAGTTTCGTTTAGGTTTTTGCGTAAAAGAGTAACAAACATCCAGATATTTATACATCAAAGCATACAAACTTTCGCGTTTCTAATATTAGTAGGCGATAGGCACAATATATTAACTTCGATTTGCCTTGTCAACAAATCGAAAAATAACATTATATAAGAATGAAAATTAACAAACGAAAAAATAATATTTAAATCGAATCTTGGAGGAGTATGGAAACGGAGATAGTGGCACGAGAATTTTGAATGTAAGATTACCTCTGATCAATAAGGAAAAACGATAAATCCATGAGATTTAATTTATTATTCGTTTGGTTAGGACTGCGGCATCAGTGGGCCAGAAAAAGTACCGCCTTTTTAGATAGCATTATTACAGCACTAGACGTCGAAGAACGACTTATCTCTTTCACAATTTCATAAGTATTTTACTACCTATATGATGTGACCGCCTTGAATAAGTGCGTTTGAACGGAAAAGCTCTGTAACTAGTTATGTTGAATTAAGACTCGCATTAAACACCAGTTCTCAGTAATCGCGTTTTGGAAAACTAGACCACGAAAAAACAAAAAAAAAATGGCTATCGTATTCCATTAGAACAAGACCCAATTGTTCTATTAAAAAATACTTTCACCTTAAATAACAAAAACTAATTAATTTCATTGTTTAGAGAAAACAATACAAATCAAATTCACGAAAAAGCTTTCCATTAACAATGAACAATGTCAAGGACGTCCTTTCCTTGAGACATCTTTTAAAAGATAAAAGAAAGGCGGAATTCCCTGTAGTCATTATTTCATTACGGTAATATCTTTACCGTAAGATTGTGAGTAAACAATGGTGATAATAAAGAAAAACGTAGATTTGTAAAAAAAATAACTATTCATGCATTTAAAACTGAAACAGCTGAGTAGAAACGTGAGAGATTTAAGCATGACATAAAAAAAAAATGACGCCTTTTCCTCAACAACGCTCATTTCGCGTTTGATTTCTTACGATGCAGCGATGGTACGAATCCTTATCAAAATAAAGAACGTAAAAATAATTCCGTAGTATAGGTATATTAGCATTGCTCCCGTGCGAAACCGGGGTGGGTCGCTAGTCTTTAATAAATTGCTGCCCAAATCAAACTCAACTCAACTGCAACTCAATCAAAAACATCCTCAGAAAAAATCGCTACCTAATAAAAACTTACAGCTACAATATACTTCAGAAAAAGCAAAAATAAGGTTATTAAGTCGACATTATTTACTGAAATAAGCATAAAACCAATATAACACACACATACGTCACACGTTACGGTAACGTCAATAAAAACGTCGCGCCACGTAAATCCGTAATGTACGTAGATCCGACCGTCACAAACAATAATCCTATGAGCGGGATGTGGGGGACATACGGATGTTAAGTTAGCAAGGCTTGGGTAGCAAAATTGTATTAATTTTTAACTAATAATTGCGTTGTGACTGCACAGATAGCCGGGTAGTAGGTATTGGCCACTACTCCAGACACACTGTGTGTGACGAGTCGTTTTTTTAAGAAAAAATAAAAAACGTTGTTAACAAACATTGATGGCATCCCATTCCAGTGCTACCACCAAAACCAGTAATTTCAATTTGTTTTTTTTTTCAAATTTTTCTATACCCAAAAGTTAAAACCTAAGATTTCCTAAGCATCCTACCAACAGTCTCATAAAATAGTGTGAAAATCTTTCCTATAATTTTTTTTTTATATCTAACGGATAGAAACATTTATTTTCCTCAAAAGATTCCTTAAATCACTCACTGATAAAAGTACAATAATTAACAATTCAATTTATAACATAACCAACCTTATTTATAGTTAAGTATTAAGTTTTATTATATTTTCCAAATTTTCCGTCACTGTGTCACGCTGAGCCCGGCGCAGGTACAGGTATTATTACGTTCCCTATTATTTACAACCGCAGAAACAAATCATCGGCCGATATAAGGCAGGATATAATATTTGTTTGTTGGTACATTCCAAAGAAAATAAAGGTTAAGCTTGTGCAGTATTTGTACTCAATCAGAATGTGCCGTGATAGGTATAAAAAGGTACTCGGTTTAAAAATTATAATAATACTAGACTCTAAGTGCCCGACTAGTTTCGGAACCAACCGAAAACCTTAATCATGAGCTGACGCGGCGGGGTCGCGAGTCGAACACCGCGTGTCAAATCGAGATTAAGAACTCCGGTTGGGTCTGAAACTCGTCGGGCAATCCCGATAAATACGATTGAGTAAACCGTTGCATCATTTAATAATGAATCAATTTTACAATAGTTACTATAAAAAATATTTTGTGTTTATTTCAATTCTACTTGCGGATTTAACATTTTAGATTTATGCTCAGATGGCTTATGATGTACAAAGTCAGGGGGCATTTTAGTTCAATAAGAGATTGCAAAAACACAAAATTATTTTAATTTGTAGCTTTAAAACTCTCGAGGATTTGTAAAAAAAATATATAAGATTGTCTCCAAAAACAAACCTGGCAACTACCTCACAGAGTATATTTCCTTCACGTTATCAACCGATGATACTCATAATATCTGGTAGGTATTCATATCATATCGGTGAGGTAATAGAACACTTCTCTCCGATGAGATTGGTTGCCAATATCGATTTAGATGGATGAGGGCTGTATACTAGGCTATATTAACTGCGGTACTACAAGTAATCTCAGGTACACACCATAAACTTTAGGATTACGTATTAAACTTATGATACGTCTACAATTTGTGATCTACAGAGATGGACAGCAATGGTTTTATGAATAAGCCGATAATTATAAATCCTGAATATTACAAAACATTTTTTTTTAAATGACTGAACCACACAATATCAATCGTATTCTGTTCATTCTTTCTGTATATGCTCTATCTCTCCCCTTTCAAAACTTCCAATTTCAACGAATATTTTTTTAGTCTTTATTTGTCTTGATCTTTTTTAAAAACTACAAAAGTTTAATAAAACAGTATTCATTTGTATTGCAGTTGGACTCAAACAAATCTTAAGAAAATGAACCCAAAAACAGAACAGGAATAATCATTAGTAATAATCATAAAATCTTCTTCAAAATCCCTTTAAAGCGACATTACTGGAATATATTTAAGGGGAAGTTTTAACGAGTAACACGCGTGATAATGTTAATTGATTTATCAATGCGTTTCGTTGTGAAGTACAGTCGGCCCCATTAACTTTTACGTCGCCTATTAAGAGGGATAACTGTCGGAGTGTCAGCTTAATGTTTCCATGTGGTATTGTGGAGAAAGTTTCCAGTAAGCCTGTTTGTACTTTTTAAGCTGGTCTTGTTTAAAATGTTTTCATCTTTTATTTCTTCTTTGGATTGTTTGACGATTCCATTTTAAGAATTTTTGGCAAAGTATGCACAAAAAATACCGATTTCGGCAACTGCTTGGTAAATATTACAAATTTTATATTATTTAGCAATTAGGATTTTTTGTTGGTACTAGAAATGACTGATACTGAAAAAATATATTTCTGTAATTTAAATCTTCGCAAACATAATGCATTGCGGCCTAGGATAGAGAATCGTGGAATGACTTAGGGGAAGTCTTTACTGAGCATTGGGACATAGTGAGCTAGATAAAATACACATACATCGTCATCGTCGAGAAAGATATTTTCCCTGAAAATATCTACTTACTGTAAATAACTACAGCCTTGTTAATCGCCTCACTTTACCATAACGGCATTCCATCTCATATTTTGGCACACATAGGGCGAAATAATTAAGCCTATGAAGGGTTTGACAATACCATCACTTTTATCACGACTGCTCAAACTAGGACTACCGCCATTGTGAAAGCGGGACACCGCTAACCGAAAAGTAGAGCGCGCTCTCGCTCTAACATGGAGCAGTCCACTTGGCTTTACCCCTTCAAACGTCCATAGAGCACACAGTACAAAAACAGGAAGGTTAAAGGATCATGATACCTATTCATCACAAATGGCTTACGACCCCAAATTGAGCTAATACATCAAGAGCTGATCTGACTTACTGGTTTGCTTATATAACGGCAGCAATAAGAAGAAGGGTGGGTAGAAATATGACACTCATTTGTCTTGATGGGAACCCTCGAGTATGGGAGACATACAGTGCTGCTGTTCCTAAGGGTTATGGTTGGAAATTAAAGAGGTGTGACTGTTCTTTCAGGGGTGAAGGAGTAAAAGCTTAAACTTTCTGGTATTTTTGGATCAGGTTAAAATGATAATTCAATAAATCACTATACATGATATTCAAAATTTTGCAATAAATATAATCCCTGACATTATAACTGAACCAGATTTCGTTTCAAACGGACATGCAAAATTTCCGATTTGGCATAATTTACAAAGCTTGAATTTTGATGATTAGAATGTTTAGCAACTATCTCTAATAATTTGCTATTTAAGTATTCAATTCCGCTGTATTCATAAACGGAATATTAATTTCTGCAATTTAAACTAAACAGGTGGAATAGTCAAATCTCTCTCTCCGTTTTCATGAATGAAAGTAAATTAAAAAGTGTTTGCGTATAAATGGAATAGCTTTCAGAATCATTGGTAATCCCAAAACATCCTCTTAATTTTTTTAAAAGGATCTGTTTATTAAAAATCTTCCAAACGGTGATGATTACAAATATTATTTTTTTGTCATAATGATTATTCTTCTCTCCATACGCACTGTCATTTTTAAAGTTTGAAACGAAAAGATAATTAGAATAAATACAGATAATGTTTTTCTGTATCCGCCATAACAAATGTAAAGATTGTGTTTAAGCAAAGCCTGGTACGGTAATAAATGTCATGGGTGACGATTTGCTTTTCAGCAGCCTATTCATATGAAACCCTCAGTACGGCAAATTGGACTCTCACTTGACCAATCTTATCAATTAAAACGATTATAATTCATCCGCATAAAAACTCATAACACAACGTCATTTTTCAGTCCCAAACCCAACCCAAACAGCAAGAAGGTTGTATAATTACAATAAAAACGCTTAGGTCCAGTTTCACCATACTCTGTTAAATATTTAACGGTCTGTTAAGACAGATAACGGACTGTTAAAGTTATCGAGTGTCCCACCACGACTAAACGTCTGTTAACTTCGCTTAACAAGGCATTAAATCTAATCACCGGTCAAGACGTCTGTTAGACACTAACAGATTGTCAAAGTCACGTCAAAATGGACGCTGCATATAATTTTATTTTTGCAAATAACATTTTAGAAAATTTAGATTGCTTAGATGGAATTGTACGACGTCTCAGAATTTTTAAAGATCGTCATTGCTATTTCGAAGAATACGATGATGTCGATTTTTGTACCAGGTTTCGTTTATCAAAAGATATGACCCTTGATATTCTCCAGTTGATCGAAGATAAATTAGAATATCCATCAGATCGGTAAGTCGTCTATTAATTAATTAAGACCATCATGTACGTTATGAAATGCAAGAAATCATTGAGTAGTATTTTTATGCACTTATACAACCCATCTTATCGTGTGTGATATTTTGATTATATCCACCTACAACCTTATAACTTTACGAACACAGATTTACATAATACAGGTAAGATTTATAAATAAGGCTTATTCAATACATGAATGTTTTATAAAATTAATCATTTATTTTGTTTCAGAAACGAATCAATTTCACCCATAAATCAGCTTCTTTTGACTTTGAGATACTATGCGACTGGCTCCCAACAAATATCAGTTGGTGATTATTGCGGTATAAGTAAATCGTCATCTCACAGAATCATACACAGAGTCACTGCTGCAATAGCCTCATTAAGCCGCAATTGTATCAAGTTCCCAGACACAGTGGAAGAGATAAGGAAAACTCAGTTGAATTTTTATAATATTGCAAAATTTCCAAAAGCTTTGGGTGCTCTAGATTGTACACATGTACGGATTCGTTCCCCTGGTGGGGTAAATGCAGAATATTTTAGGAACCGGAAAGGCTACATGTCCATAAATGTGCAAGCGATTTGCAGTGCAAATTTAGAAATTTTAGATTTGGTGGCAAGATGGCCTGGCAGTAGCCAAGACCAAACTATTTGGAACGCTTCCTACAGGAATGCTTTGTTCGAAAGCGGCAAGTATAGGGATGCTGTATTATTGGCTGATAGTGGGTACATGAATCGGCCTTATATCATGATGCCACTGGACAATCCACAAACCCCAGAGGATATACTATATAATGAGGCTCAAATCAGAAGCAGAAATCCTGTTGAACGCATGTTTGGGGTGTGGAAACGAAGATTCCCTGTACTTGCCTTGGGGATGCAGATACAAGTGAAAAAATGTCTTGCTGTTATTGTTGCAACGGGAATACTGCACAATATTGCAATAAAGGGAAAGGAAGAGTTACCACCAGATGATCCTGAACTTGAGTTAATTATGCCATGGGAAGATTTGTTCCGTCAGGGCCATATCAGGGAACAAAGAAATAATGGAGTTATGAGAGATATAAATCCTAAGCGAAGAGAGCTAATAAATAATTATTTTAAAAGTTTACATTTAAATGCATCTCATAATTGATTTATAATTATTAGTTGTTATGATGTCTTTATTTTAACTGCATTAAATTTTATAGACCGAAAACAGTTAGTACCTTAAGTACAAATGAAAAAATCTTAAGTACAAATAAAAACATGATTCATAAATGTAACTAAAGAATAAAAACATAATGTGGTGTATTAGTTTAATTAAATTCGTTTGTAAAATAAAATAAAAAGTCGAAAATCATATATATTTTTTTAACATTTCAAGTTCCATTTCCAATTTCTCCGTTCTAATTTTTTCTTGTTTTAACTGTTCTCGTAAAATTTCTTCCTTTAGGGCAGCTTCTTTTTGGGTATTTTTCAACATGTTCTCAATAAGTAATAATTTGCTTTGCAGGACTTTGTCCTGCAAAGAAGTCTTTGGCCTTCTTCGGTGCAGCCATGTTGATGTCGAAAGTTCTTTATTGCCGGAAAGTGTAGTCGACACTTTAGTTTTCAAATCTCTTGGAGTCCAACTGCTCCACTTTTTATTTTCCACTTTCTAAAAAAAAATAGAAAAATTATTGTAATTAATTATTTCATAATTATAATGGCCATAAAAGCCACTTGTCTGCCAGTACCTACATAAATATTTTTACCCACCTCAGTTGGAATAATGCCTTTGTTTTTCTGAGACATACTGGAATCTTTAAATATTGGTGAAGAAGGCGCATTGGCATTGAGTACTGTCTGTGATCCCAGAACGACCCCAGACTCGATATCATCCTGGTAAATAAATAAAAAAATTACCTCGTATAATATTATGTTAATTAAAGTTACTATAAAAATATAACACATAAATATACTTTTTTATTAAGAACTTCAATTTCAGTATTTGAATTACGAAGTTCCTGATCTGAGAAATGTATATCAGAGTCATAAGGATTATCAAGTCCATCCAAAGTTGGGCCAAGTAACATTTCCACTTGTCCTTGAAGTGGTCCTGGTGGTGGAATGTCAGGCTTGCCTCCTCCTGCAAAGAAACACAATACTTAGCACGACTTCTCGGAATAAATCTATACACTTTTCTTTTTAAAAACGACTATTGCTCTAAGGAATTTAATCCCTGTGTCGTTGGGTTTCACAAACATACAATTCACATGCAAAAAGACGCCCAGACTCAGAACAAGCATTTGTGAATCACTCAAAATAATGCTTGTACTACGCGGGAATCGAACCCACGACATGCGGCGCACAGTGGGTTTGGCGTGATGACCTTAACCACTCGGCTATACCGTACAAGCATTGGATGTGCCTAGCTGTAGCATATTGTGTTCTTCTTGTTTTCAGGCCTAGCTAGTTCATGTTTTAAAACAAATAGCTGTGTCACCTACCAGTTAAAAAAATATTTTTTTTGGCAGCGGCTTTGTCTTTCCGTGTGGTGCGTTTGATGTTGTCCCAGCAGGTTTTTAATTGCTCAACGTGACGCACGTGAAAAGAACTTAAACAATTAAATTCTTCTGCCAGTTTCTTCCACCCTTCATTTTTCGTTGCACTGGTCACGGCATCCGTTTTTTTATTTTCCACGATATCCTTATGCCGTGAAATTAATTCTATCAGGAGTTCTTTTTCGTGTGTGGTAAAATTCGGTCCACGTGTCTTCTTCGACATTTTTTTATTTCAAAAAATCGCGAAAAAATTACACCGCAACAAACCGAACACAACTAATCAAAACGTAAACAACACCTAGATACCTTGACATTTCATTCGGCTAAAATCAAGAGAGGTTGCTTTCATTGAAACCTCTTGGAGCAAACGACGTTTGAAATTGATCGCATAGCATATCAAACGACGTATTATACGACTATGTAAAATGTCGTCCAATTCCATATAAATACACGTCGGAAGCGAGCACTTCAATCTGGTTGCTTAAAATAAGAGCGAATGACTTGCCCGTCATTCAGTTAAATGGCAGATTTACTAATGCCTTGTTAAATTTTTGCCGTGGGACACATGACGACATAACAGACCGTTAACTATTAACAATCCATTAGTAAATGACCGATTATGATTTAACAAACAGAGTATGGTGAAACTGGACCTTAACGTCACAAAAGAGAGTTTAAATTCATTTCGATTGTAGTTAAACATGAAAAGATTCGTAACTGTTCTTGTCGTGTCATCATTTATCATGTTTTTGTCATAATAATGGAAAACATACGACATAAATCATGGCTCACTTTTTCTTCTGTACAATAATTGTCTGCAACACTGGAGACACGTTTTATATTAAACTTGACAAGGATATTTTATTTTGCGGTGTTTTTACGATTTAAAAGCTGTAGTTTTATTCAAATTTTGATGTTGAGTCACGTTGCAAGTTTAATTGAGTCCTAAACTTGCTAACGAATTGGATGCAGTCTAATGTTTGACCTGTTTGTGCTAGAATAACACGGGTTTCGTAGCGCAAATACTAGTCTCTACATTATTTTGAATTGAGTTTGAACTGTATTGCGATGAAAGGAATAATAGGATTTCAAAAGGGGCATTAAATTAAAAAAGATTTTCTCACATAGCTATGCTTGGCAACTATTGTGCTTATGCTACTTGATGATGTCACACGCCTGAAATTTTGATGTATCTAAGCTGCAGAAGACGTCCACAGAATGTTATTTGTTTTTTTCTGATCTGTCCTACATTTACTCAACTTCTTATTTTAGTATTAAGTATTTGTAAGTTTTTAGGATTGGTTATTTCTTTCAACGCTTTTAGAGCTTTAATTACTCAAGATATTTATTAAATATTAATAACGTTAGCAAATACATAACTCGATATATTCTAGACTTATTTGCGGCTGTATCGTCGTCATATCATGTACTGTAGCGGAAAACTATTTATTTTTTATATGCCTGCCTTATTATAGACTTTAAAAGTCACGCGCTCAGTGGGTTTGGTTATCAACTTTTACGACTTCTTATTAAAATCAAGGCTCCAAGTTAAGTAACCAGAATTGTCAAAAGAGCATTTTTCTTATTTAATAAGCTAATTATTTCAACTCAAGCAAGAATTGCATGGCGTACAAATACGTTGGACTCTTGCCGACTAAATACACCCCGTTCCCCGCTACTGCCTGAGTTAGAGCCACGAGTTCGCTCGCGCATGTTCTGTGTCACTTTGACTGGATCTCTCTTTCGCAGCTGTAATAATACTAATTTTAAAAGTATCTTCTCTTAAATAAGAAAAAAACCTGTTTTCCTCCGAGCTTCGCTACCGCCAACACCTTAACCCGACAATACAAGTCAAGTAAATTTTTGTGTAAGCCTTAATAACCATTGGTTGGCTCTAATTAATATCAGCGCTAACAGTTCGCTAAGAATATGGTATCATCTTACCGTCTTCAAGATTCTTGTTTTAT
The DNA here is from genome assembly GCF_003590095.1 of Trichoplusia ni. Lineage (NCBI taxonomy): Eukaryota > Metazoa > Arthropoda > Insecta > Lepidoptera > Noctuidae > Trichoplusia > Trichoplusia ni. The sequence continues at coordinate 150,859 of NC_039495.1, forward strand.
TGGGGGCTAGACTTAAAAGCCAGTCCAGACTATAATGAAAACCTATCTTGGTTTTAGACTATTTTATTTTTCTTTAGCCAGTGTTCATTGAGTGACGTCTTGGTGATTTATAAATAGGTCCTATTTTGAAAAGCCGGTTTTTTGTGTCTTTAAGATTTATGTGATTTATGTAGATATTGGGTAAAAACTATTTTAATGCATTTTATTGTTACATTTAATTTGTTAATAATGAGATGTAACCAAATTGCAGGCATAATACTTGAAACGTTATCTTTGATGCGTTTTACCTTAATATTTTTTATTCATTTAAAATGATAAATAAACGATACTGATATTTTTTTGAAATCAACCTGACGGTTTGCTCTTATGCTTCTCATCAAATACCTACGCATGGAAAAATTAAAACATAAAGCGCTTACTACAACTCCTCAATCCTATTTAGGTAATTATCCTACGTTATAACACATTCTCGCAATCTATTCCTGAAATCCACTTACACTAATACAATTTAATCGCACTTAAGCGTCTATCGAGATTCGATTTTGACCGCAAGACAACATACATACATAGGTCTAAAGTTTCAATATATCAGACTCTCTGCTAATAATGTAACGAACATTGCCCGTAATTAGAAACCGCAGTGATCGAGACATCGGCCGGCGATCGGTAATACGCTGTAGCGTCCGATCGCAAATAAATATATCACAAGTTATTTGATAAACTTCGAAATTGGATATCGAACGAAAGTATTAATAAGAAGTTGGATGATCGAGTGATTCCTATGTTTGGATGACACGGTTGATAAATATTATTCGTTAAAATGTTGGAATATTTTTATTTAACTAGCATAGACTGAAAAAAGAAAGACAAAATAATGGGATAAGGGAAATAAAATAAAATATTTTTTTCTGTTCAATTGAAATATTTTAAAAGGATGTCAGCCAACACATTTTTCTTATTTAAGTTACGAGTAAAACTGGAGAATGGACATGAAGAGATATCTTTTTTCTCACAGTTCTTTAAAAGATAACACTAAAATTAAAATTTTGTTCTTGTAATTTAATTTATTCATCCGCTCCTCTTAACACTGAGATAGCGGGCGGGGGTCGATTCGACCACAGCTGAATGTCTGTCCATCAGTCTGTAATCCGGAATGCACCGCAACTCAGTCTAGTCACTCTGAGAAGCGATCCGGAAGATGTTATGTCCACGTTAATCCACATTTGGGGTTATGGTACCTATTGGGGAATAGATTACGGACCGCTCAAGGTTGTAGAGGTTGTAGCTTTTCTATTAGTTGTGGTTGTTGATGTATGTTATCTAACACTTTGAACTAAATTTTACTGGCCTGTTGGTCTGGTGGTTAGTGGCCCTGACTGCTATATTGAAGGTCGTGGGTTCGATTCCCACCCAGGGTAAATGTTTGTGTGATGAGCACGATCATTTGGACTATGTCTGGGTGCTATTTAGCTATATTATGTATGTATTTAGAGATATATAAGTACATATGTTTATCAGTTGTCTAGTGCTCATAATAAAAGCTTTGGATGATGTAACGGTTTACTCACGCGTATTTATCGGGGTAGCCCGACTAGTTCGACTCGCGATTCCGCCGCGTCTGCTCATGATAAAGGACTCCGGTTGGGTCCGAAACTAGTCGGGCTACCCCGATAAATACGCGTGAGTAAACCGTTGCATCATTTAATAATGAATCATTCTCACGACAGTTACTATCAAAAAAAGCTTTGGAGACTAGTTGGCGTTGTGTGAAAGTTGCGAATATTATGTTAATTTTTGGATTGAAATTTAGATATGTAATTCAGTTTAATTGATTTTGTGTATTTGACTTCACAAATTCAATGCGGTATTTCAAGTGTTGTGTACCCCCAAGCTGCATTTTATGAATCGTTATAGCTACATAGTTGATTTTTTATAGATGACCAGTTTCTGGTGCCGCTAATAACGAATAAAAAAATAAATGTTAAGGCGTTGGTACGTTTGAAAATTTGATGGCTAATATTTTTCATATATTGTTTTATTTAATCTATTTGTAAGGAAATGAAATGAAATTATTTATTCTACAAATAGGATACTTTATCACTTTACATGTCTTTTTTGAGAACGCTGGAGCCGACATTTCCTAGCTGACTAACCTGAGAAGAAATGTCGACACAAACTCAGGGGTCGCAGTCTCTTTTAAAGTCCAGACGATTTTAAAATTCGAGTTAAGTGTATAAACTAATGCAGAGTATTTCAATAGAATTCGAAAGCTCAGTGACGCTAATCCTACTCGGTTTTGACGTGTATTTTAATAATAATTTTCATTTAATTTAGTTATAACTTACTTAGGTCCCGTACCTACTTACGGAAAAATATTTCCTTAACATTTTTATGGAAGTAAACCTAAATAATTTTAACACATTAGTGTCCAGAACGAAACCAGTTTTGTGAATTATTTTGCCATTTACTTGACTGCAACATATTTTATTGTCTAGGATTCTATTCTCAAGGAAATGAGAATAAGCACGATGTTTCATTTTGAACCTAATTTCAACCTTAGAAGAATGTATTTTTGAATTCATTTTCATGTCCCCGAATCATGAAGAAGGCTTAAACCTGGTGTGGATTGTTTCCACACCAGGTTTAAGCCTTCTTCATGATTCGTAATGAAATTTTAACGCAAATAATTTCATTTATAAATATAATACTGGGTTATATTCAAAAGTCTTTGAAAAATCTTTCCAAGAAAAATAACACAAACAGAAACTTAAATTTATTGCCTTTTAAATAACTACTCGGCGATATTACGGTAAAACCTAAACTCTTGAGTACTTTGAAAGTCCTTAAACTTTAAAAGGTGAAAAACTATTGAACTTTTCTCGAATGAAAAACAGCTGTTCTTTACAGCAATTTGAAGGCATAAATTAAGACAGAAAAATGGAAACAAGATTTATAAATAACAAAAGCAACGTTCTTTTGAAAAAATAAGCAAGTAAAATTAGTTTTATTATCTAGATTTTTTTCATAAACCGAATCGAAAACTAACGAGTCCTAGAAATACACAAAAGGTTATTAGATCTAAACAACAACGAAAGAGATCCCAATTTATCTCAAATTGTTAACGAAAACATTTTAAATAAAGCAACAGCACATAAAAAGATATTGCTCATTCGCATTAATGGCAACCATAATCTGCAAACGTATCATTAAACCTTAATATAAGCATGTAAAAATATTCGTGAACAATGCCGTGGGTCTAACCGACCATCAAGATTCCGTAATCACAACGGGAATGTGCCACGAATGTGACCAGGCATTGGAGGGTTAGAGTAATTGAAAACAGGTGGGCAGTGTTAGTTTTGTTTTAGGATGCGGGTACTTTATACCCCCATTGTGTGCAATGGACGTCGCGAGGGTTATATTTCAGGAGTATTTGTAATTTGGTTTTATTTGAGGGTTACTTCCTGCTATGGGGAAATATTCTATAAACATTTTATTAGTTGACCCCTTTTGAACAATTCATTCAAATTACAGACCGTTCTGTCAAAACTTGTCCCTCAGATATGTTCAAATTTCACTACTCATTGTAGGAGGAAGAACTAAACCTACTTTCCAATCGACAAATTTTTAAACACGATATTTTACAATAGGCATTGGAAACGTGAAGCTGGCGAGCATTATTATAATAATTACTAGCTGTTCTGCGACTTCGTCCACGTGGTTAGCAGATATAAGTTATGATTTATGAGATATAAATCATGCTGTTTTTTAAACATTTTCCATTGTATCTTCGCCCCTATTAGTCGCAGCGTGATGGTTTATAGCCTAAAACCTTCGTCGATGAATGATCTATTCAACACATTTTTTTTTCAATTTGAACCGGTAGTTCCTGATATAAGCGCGTTCAAACAAACAAACCAACTCTTCAGCTTTATATATTAGTATGGATATAGAATTTAATTAAACATCTTTTTCATCAGTTTTGTTACATCAAATATCGAATCCAGCAATGGATTAATCTTAGCCGAAGTTGAGTGGACAGTTTGATTAATTGGACATCAAACGAAAATAGTTTTGAATAATTTTAAGAGTGATTATTTCGCAAAACAATTTTCTAAAATGTTATCCCAGAAAATCATAATTTAAAATAGACGAGTAGCAAATTGTTTTCATCCAAAAAAAATCCTCGTGTGTTCTCGTTTGCATTTAGTATTTAGACGCCTTTTTAGCCTGCACGTAACTTAAAGTACTTTGCATACATTTGCATGTTGCATGGTGGAACCGAGTTTTAGTCGAATATAGCGACGAAATTGCTTGTACTGCCGTCAAGAGTATCTCTCGAGCTTTAAGATCATGAGTGCTGGTAAATATTTGGATCGAAATATAGTTTGGAAGTTCCTCCTATAATGTAGGGTGGGAACCAAATTGATTGATGACTAACGAGCATATTGCTAATGAATATTGGAATACTTAAGCAATTATAGCCAGTTGTGTCGTTAAAAGTTATGATCTTTAGACCAGTTCAACTGTTTAGTTTGAACCGGTTTTAAGAGATTGTAAAAATGTTTTGGAAAATCTTATCAATTGGACGTAAGGGTTCTGTACAAATAGGCAATAGTTAAAATAAAGGGTTTAGGTGGTTTATCAATTGAGGGCAAATCAAAATCCATATGTTTTATTACACAACAAACTTAAAACAGTTCTTTCCCGTGCTCGATTTTAGTTTCATAATTTTTCAGTTTCAGCTACAAACTAATAGGTAATTTTGAAAACTACAAATGTCTACCTATCACATTGTAGGTATATGAGATAAAACCGTTGCCGTTTTTATCCTTTGGGCATGGAACCCTAAAAATAAGTAACGTAAAGTCGAGCGAATGAGATTTGGTCTTGGTGCCAAAAGCTAGAGCTAGCTACCCAGTACCTAACAATTGTGGTCCAGACATCCTAAGCACAACTTGTGTGATAATTGTTTAAAATCCCGGCCAAAATTCAGGTCGTTTATTTCTCTCATACGTGCTACGACTATGACAGTCCTAATGTAATTAGAGGACGGACTACGGCGTAGACTTAATAACTACGAAATTACAAAGACCGTAATTATTTAAGTAATTGCCCAGGAACACGGTCCCATATTATTTTTTCCTGATTAAAATGAAGATTCTTCTACTGATGTAGCCCGTAATCTTCAACAAAAATTTTTGGGGAATTAAGGAAAATGTTTTTGAGAGAGGAAATCAGGATTTCAGGAACTAGTGACGTAGCTGACTCGGGAATATTGGAATATTTCAAGTTATTCAATTTAAGGTTCTGAGAAGGAATGATGTTAGATGGAATTTCATTATTATCTAGAGGTACGGAAGAAGTAATTGTAGACGCCAAGTAACCACGTATATTGTTAAAGTATTTTCTAATAAATTATTGAAAATAATTACATGTGTAAGGCAATTAGTTCAATTAATTTTGAAATAATTCGTGCTCAAAACATCGGGTCCAAACAAAAAAGCGAATTAGTTTTACACTTCAACACTATTTGATTCTTTCAAACTTTCAAGGCCATATTATAAAAGAGAATGTTTACAATATACTCCTTTCCAAAAAATCAGATTGCTAGCATTTCACTCATAACTCACTTTCAAAGTACAATGAAGTCAGAATTGTCTATCGGAAATAATACTTTCTATTTTATGCTGTAGCTTCCTCTATTTCACAGTCATCTGTTGCGCTACTGAGACGTGATCGAATTACAAATCGGAATGCTTCTTTCAAATAATATTAACTGCTTCACAATTCCCTTTTTCAAAGGCATTCTTTTGTTTTGATTTGTTGCTTTGACGAGATTCTGAAGTAATAACAGTAGAGTTCTGGAGAGGAATGGCAATTGAATTCGATTCATTTTCACACTTGCATGAGTAGATGGTTACTTTTGTATGGACCAGTTTTGATGTCCAGCATATTTTTAGTCACCTGAGTGAGTACTTGCCTTGAACAAAATGATGACTTAGTTATTAAGAATAATAAATAGTATTTAAACAAATATTTTTAGTGACTGAATATTAGGTGTTATAAAAAGGATTCCGATATTTTATTACAGAAATTTATTAATCAAAATCAAAAAGTTTTTATTTCAAATAGGCCGTTTCTCAGTCACTAAAAAAACGTTAAAACGTTAAATTACTGACTCTAGTTGCACGGTTCCAAAGTGTCATTCTTTTGGAGAAGAACCGGCAAGAAACTTCAAAAAATTCTTTACAGATTTCAATTATTAAGCGTACTCAAGCTCACTTCATTTGCTACTCCTATGCCAGGATACACTTCTCGGTGTATCTCAGACAGTCGATAGATTTTCTTGAAACCCTCAGCGAAATTAATAAGCAATAGCGTAACGGGTACCGGAAATCACTCTTAAGCAAATCAGATAGTTAATGCGACTGAGGTACGTCTAGAAAGGCTCTACAGAAGAAAATTGCTGTGTGAAAGATGGCTGTACAGTATTAAATGATGTAACGGTTCACTAGTTCACCCGACTAGTTTCGGATTCAACCGGAGTCCCTAATCATGAGCTGAAGCGGCTTAAATGATGTGACGGTTCACTCACGCGTATTTATTGGGATTGCCCGACCAGTAACCAGTCCCAACCGGAGTCATCTATCATAAGGTGACACGGTGGGGTCGCGAGTTGATGCATCATTTTATAATTAATCATTCTCACGATAGTTACAAAAAAAAAAATCGTTGCACAGGTCAACTTGTAACCGTTACTTTCAGCAGCGTCGAGCAAGACACGGCTACTTACAGTTTAGTTTACCGTCTCACTTTCTCGATTAAAATAGGCTGCTTTAAGATCAAGATTAAGCCAATCCGTCGACATGAATCTTCAAGATTGCATGTAAGGGACCTATCCAATGGCACTTTTATTTGGCTATTTATTTGTGGTCCTATTTTCCTCATGTTACACTTTATTACCCAATATGTTGGAGAGGAAGTGTGCATGTCCTGGGAGATATTAACCCCATAAAGCTATAAACTGTATTGTAACAAAGGTAATGATATAAATTATGTTGATTTGTAGCGAAGGCTGGAAATTTTTGATGGTGTACAATGGGCCAAAAAACAAACTGGCAACTTTGAAAATGATAATATTTATTTTCTATGTAACCATTTTCTTATGGCGTATATATCAGGTACATATGTATATGTAAATATCATTGTAGCATATGTGTGTAATATTGAAATAGCCGTCTTTATACTACCTGCAGATGACTAAGGTACATACAACAAAATAAGATTTTTTACAATTATTGTCTGTCTCTCTGTTTGTTTCGGCTAATCTCTGAAATGGCTGATCAGATTCTAATGGGGTTTTATCAGCAGGTAACTAATGAAATAAGCACATTTGGCTACTTTTCAGAAAATAATCTTTAATTTAAGGATAATATATTTTGCAATAAATTCATCCAAAAAAAACAGAAATATTCGAATTGACTTTATCGCGAGTACATCTGGTTTTCTTTATAAAATACCAAACAAATTGCAAGATAAAGGAGTACAATTCCTTGATATAATTAGATTTCCACTTGGCTAGCTATTTCAGTACTACAAATAGTCGAAAAATTCTAACAACCCCGCTAGAATACAATGGGCTTACTATTCGTCGACATCAAAAGTTATGAGACATAAAACACAGCCAATGCACTTCTTGACATTTTATGACACAATCATTCTCAACCAGGATGCTATTAATAAAATGCAAAGAAGAGACTTAATAGAAAAACCATAAACTAACCAAACAAATAAAAAGGCTATAACAACACAACATCAAAACGATCACCCTTAAATCGCCAATCAAAAACACCAGATGAGAAAATAAAACAATTAAGGGTAACAATTCTAACTGGATTGCTTTTTTATTGCGCAGGGCTGGCAAAAAGGCTGACTTTTAACAACGGTATCAAACCTCAAGATTAGTAATTCTCGGTGTAACACCAATTAAGGGCAGACGTTGTTGAGGTTATGACTGCATAGGATTATAAAGCGACAACGTTAAAGACAGCGCCTAAGATGGAACAAGTTCGTTTGGCAAAGAGGATGACGGTAATATGTACCAGGTCACTTATCTTACGTAAAATGTTTCAAACTAGTCAAAAAAATATTTTTTGATGAACGGTACCCGGGAAGAAATCTATTTAAAGAATATTGTATTGTACCAATGAGACGTAGATGTGAAGAACTTGATATTTAATTTCAAAAAGTCAAATTCTCTAAAACAACGCCAAATTCAGACGCGTATCCAATTAAATCCTTCTGTAATATAATAACAAAAGCCTTCAGCGAAGCCGATGGTTTAAATTTAAAATCACCCTGTCCCAAAGAAACGTTAAACCTTGGATACTTCGTTTAAATTTCACGAATTTATTAATTATCATCTACAGTAAATTCACTAAATACCTTTCACTAAATCCACAGCCAACACTAGGCAAATTTAAACTGAAAATTGCCGCTACAAATATAATTTCAACTCTGAAATTTACACTTATCTGACACCGAGCGCCGCATTCGCACCTGTCGTGTTACACGGCTTAGCAAATCCGCAAATGATAGCAAAAATAAATTTAATTCACTATTAAGTTTTAGTAGTCGTACTTTTGCGGGCCAATTAAATACGGCCTTGGCTTCTGGTGGCTGTAGGGTTTAAGTAAAGAGGTCCATTATGAAGTCATAAAACATGTTAGCGTTGGAAGCTATTATATCTCGCAAATTAGTATTCGAGTCGAAAAATTGAGCGTACGAAATTAAGGTGAGAAGGATATTTAACAGAATAAATCAGATTAGACCGACAGACAGATTTCCAAAAAATACTGGATACGTTTACTTCTTTCATCTTGTAAACAAAAACTGAAGGGGATACAGTGATTTCAAATCTCGTGTGACGTCACTTACAAGTACGCTTTTAACTAGCTTTCTAATAATGTTACTAACCTCTATACTTAAGTGCTTTTAAGCTTTTTTACTATTTAACTGATAATTAATAAAAAATACTCAATATTTTTTTTAAACCTTTCTGAGAGGCTACACAGACTTTTATTAATAGATTTAGCCGAAACCCGATTACATTAATTGATGACTAGAGACTGTATGTATTTGCCTTTTAATGGTAGATACCAAGTCTTCAACTGAACTATAGCAAGTTACTAATTAAACTCGAAACTCAACGTAATTATTGAATCCTGCGAATCGCAATTAGGGAAGCAACGTGTTTCTGTCAAATTAAATACAATAATGATATTATACGACGTTTGTTTATTCATTTATTATTTAGTTTTTCCATTCCATGACTGGATTGATTTTTTTTTCAATTATGAATATTATTGTTGAAAAATAAACACACACATTACCCTAAATGGCCTGATTTTGCAACCAGTCTTCACTGGCCACTGGCCCTCGCAAGTGGACTAAGAACGGAAAAAGCCAAATAGGTGGAGTGAAAAGTAGTATCTCCTATTATTACTTAATATGGTTTTTTAGTTTATTGTTGCATTCTTGCATAACAGCCGAAAAAGACCTACTTGAAATAAAATGTTTTTGAGTAAATATAAATTTTCTGTTTAAGTAGCTTTTGGTTAATAATAATACTATTTTAATTTTTAACTTCTTAAAATTCCTAAGTTAAAGTTGTAAAGTTAAATAAAGATAAAACAATAGTTAAAAACTGGTGGCACAGTAACACTTCATTCCGGAAAATTAAAAACGGTCCACGAGTTACGGTTGGATGACTGACGAAAAGTTTTAACAACAACGACATCTAGATAGTAGCTAACAAAGTTATTTTCTTTAATAACTTCGTATTTTTTTAAAATGTGTCGTTAATTTCATGTCATCTCTTGGACTAGGGATTTCTGGCCTTCTACCTTGTTTGGCGGTGGTTTCACAAACATTCAGATCACAAGCACAAGACACTCAGATAATTATAGTCAAGCAACTATGGTTTGGTGACCTTTACTACTCAGCTATCCGTGAAGACAAGGAAAATGCCACAGATATTGATAGATACATCGATAGAACATTATTGCACACCACATAAATACAGGATTTTATACAAATGAATAATAAAATTACATGGTGCCACAGGGGGTCTTATCGCTAAAGACTTATATTACTATTTCGTAAACCGTTACAAAATAAACGATTCGCTGCAGCTAAAGCATTTAAAAGAAACAAACCAAATCGAACTTTACCGACATAAAAATAAATCTTAAATCAAAACTTTAATCTAAAGACAACTACACCGCAAGTTTCAAAGAGAAGTTTGAACAAAATTGAAACGATTCGAGGCTTTGAAAATGCACAATATAGATGTTATAAAGTTGGGAACACAAGCAAACCTTTGCATTTTATGGGCACAGCACATGTGCGAGACAAAGCAATCGTTCGGCCCGAATCGCTTCGAGAACGATTTCAAATTACATTTTTTACGTACAAGTCTTAAGCGGTAGCGGAACCACAAACATTTAACTCTCAACTAATAAAAAGGAACTAGCTGAAGGTATTATGTTGCTCACTATTAGCTTGATGTTCTGACGAGGGAACAATGATGGTAGTAGCACGCAGACTAAAACTTTGATGCTTGAATATCAGTTAACTGACAGTCATGTCAGTTAACTGATATTCAAGCATCCTTACTTGTTATGTTATGTGTTAACATAACATAACTGATCATAAAGTGACTTATTGGTATAAGTAGGTAAATTGCACAAAACGTTTTTAAGTAGTATGCAATAATCTTTACACTGTTGTAAAAAAGACAGCTATAGTCATGTCCCAAAAACAAAGAACCATTTAGAGTAATTTCTGTTCGAAAGTTTACATCTTAAACCAATCACTTATGCATTCCCTGCCTAAATGGAAGACGGCGTACTTTGCCTGGATTTATGATTTCTTTGAGTGTCCTGCTCTTTGATGGATCACTACAAGTAAACCAAACTGGATATTAATATTTTTGATCTGTTTTCGGTACGCTGGCATTTTTGTGCTCAAGTAGAGCCTTTGCTATAGGGTCTTATTGATTTGACAACAAAAGGATTTGACGAGAAATGTATAAACAAGCTTCTTGAATGGCAACCTTTGATCCCAATGTATTGTTATTTACAGGTAGAAGGCTTAGGTAACTTTGTGATTCAAGTTTATTTCTATTTTTGGGGAGATGAGATCCTTTTCACAACGGGTTCCTTGTTTAGGAGCCTAGCTTAATAGACTTAAAATTGATAGGTTCAACCTTGAATTTATTTTATGTGTTTCAAACTTCAACCTTTTTTAAGAACGAATTTAAACTCTATTTCCTTTTATAAGATCATATTTGTTGGTATACCTTAAATGAAAACAGTATTACGAAGCCCGAAATTGTACATGCTATTGCAAATTGAGTTATTCTCCTCACTTCTCTATTAGAAAATTAACTCTACCCTTTAAACCTTATTTCTTTATCGCATGGCTTACGCTCAACCCTATAGCGGGACAAAATGGCCAGGTAAAGTCCAGTTATTGTACATACTAGTACCACTTACCAACCACATAATAATGTCCTTCCGACTCAACAAACAGAACAACAACCTCATAATGTGAACTCGTTTTAGCCAATTCCGTCGGTAAATGCCTCCGTACTTAACAAAAGTGTTTGAAAGGCTTCAAATATGGTGTTATAATGAGGAGAGCCATGAACCTAGCTATTTTGGGTTGTTGAGTTGGTTAACTACTATGTTGCTAACGGCCCGTTTCTATGCGAAAATCAAGGAGAAAATTATTGTTAATTAATACATTCTGAACTGTAAAGACTGTTGCTTCACAAATATTTTCAGTAACTCTTAGTTTCTTCTTTGTTGAGGAACTGAACACTGCTAGTAATTTGTCTTTTTAAAAACTTTCTGAGCGAAATTTGCTCCAGTACGCCTTTACTCCAAAAGTTCCGATCAGATACGCTATCTCCTGCCATTGCAACTACTTAACACTTCGCTATTCATTCCGCGGTGCAGAGCGTAACAACGATTTGCAAAACATTTACCGGTTTATTCTAGTTCAGTGTCCGGTTTTAAACCGGTATCATCCGGTATAATCCGCTTTTGTCGAGCCCATTCCGGTTTTGGCAAGTGCTGGGCCGGTTCCGAATCGGGATTTTTGCTTTCTGCGCCTGATATGTTTTCGAGTTAAAAGGCTTGATGCAGTTAATCCAAATAATAGTGAATTTGTAGTCAAGTTAATTTTAGCTTGTGTTCAGTTTAATTGGTTATAGAATAAACAATCTAAGTTCTTGCTTAAACGAAGTCTTAGGCTGGTTCCTAAGAGTGGGTAGCGAGCAAATTATTTTCGATGAATTATATAATTACCTTTTTAAAAAAAGATAGCAGTAGACAAAAATATCTATAAATCAACTTAAATACATCCTAAAACTCGTTGTGGCACTGTACTGAAAACTGTCATCATCAATCTATTCAAATCGTTACAAAAAAAATGAACATTGTAAAAACAAACTTTGACAGCTGTCATTCTAGAGTATTTATGGCAATCATTTACGCGGGAAATATAACAAAACATGCAATCCAGACTGCCCGGTCGCTAATTGATTGATAGCTTTTCACAATAACAAAAAAGTACTTCTGATGATAGTCATGATAGATATAGGTAAAATCTGTTATTGGTCAATTTTGTAAAATCATCTTAGACTTTTTATTTCGTTTTCGACGAAAAACATTTAACTATTGCTTACTTTGTCTGATTGGTAATGAAAAACAGTTATTAAATACAACGGTTTACACGCATATTTATCGGGAATGCCCAACTAGTTAGCCTGCTAGACGGACGCGTTAGCTAATTATTAACCACTCCGGTTGGATCCAAAACTAGTCGTTCAATAAACTAAATCGTTGTACTATCTAATAATGAATCAGTCTCACGATGGTAACTATAAAAACGATAAGCAAGTTTTAAGTATTATGCCTTCAGACCTTCTGTAAGCATATTCTACAGATACCAACAAACTGACTAAAACAATCTGTTTTTATATTAAAAGTCTTCTCTAATTCTTTATAAAAGCGAGAATTATTGTGCTCCCTGCGGTATCAATCACACCGGCTCACAGCGTCGCTCCCAATTTGCTGTGGACATTTGCACGGAATAAGCCACGTTTTTAGCTTCTACTTTGGCACAGCGCCAGTACATTTGTATCTAGGAATATTGTGGAAATGTTATAAATAATTCAGAATTAAATTGTTTGTTTTGAATTTTAAGGGTTTTATTTTTTATTTATTTGCGCTGTAGAATATCATTTTCGAAATTTATGCGGAACTGAGAATTTTTTGTTTTATTCAAAGATATACCTACTCTTTTCCAGAGCTTGGATACAAGATCCATTTCTTCTAGCAGTTAGTCTAGCCCAGAAGTCTAAAAGATATCTTATTCGAATATTTCAAATGTGTGTTTTACAAACATTGTATTGAACAAAGAACTATGACAGATCGTGTCAAAAAACTCAGCAGAAATACAATAAAGTCATGAATAAATATTAAAGCAAAGAGTCCAAAGACAACTTATTAATACTTTAATAAACTTGATAAAGCCCTTATTGTAATAAAATTCACGTTTTGTCTTAACCCGAGTGCGGAAAATTAAAAATGAAATTTAACCCTTAAAAATAAATTGAGTGTGAAAACATTTGTGTAAAATTATAAAACGAATTATTTGTTAATTAAAATAAAACAGGTCCATTTTAAACGCACGCAGTATGTTAACTGATTCACTGAGTATGGAAATATGGGTCAAGCATACGTACTTGTGACGGCGGAGTTAAAAGTACTGGAAGCGTTACGATAATAAAATCAAATGTATGGACTAAATTATTTGAATAAATTATAAATAAATGCGGACATCATCACATACATTGTTCTGAACCCAAAGTAAGTTGCTAAAGCACTTGTGTTATGGAATTCAGATACAACGAAGGTACCACAAACACCCAGACCCGAGACAATGTAGAAATGTGAATTTTTACATTGACCCGACCGGGGTTCGAACCCGGGACCTCAGAGCTAGCGACACCTTGAAACCGGTGCCGCCACTCGAACATGGAGGTCGTCAATTATATTGACTATTTTTATATTATATAGAAATATGTATATATAGAAATTATATTTAGAAATTCAATAAATAGTCAGTTATATTGACTATTTATTGAATTTCTACAGTTGATTTAATCCAACAGACAAACTACCATCGATCCAAATGCATATCCTTTCAAAAGAAAATATTCTCTTACCATTGTCTTCTATCCATAATATTTTCTGGGATGATGAATTATCTAAAGTAGCTTATAATTAACATAGTCAGTTACGTTATTGCTTCAATATCCTCCAAGATACAATTTTCTGTCTTTCAGCTACCTGAACAATACTGTACCATATAAACCTTCTTCTTCTAGCGGTGGATCTCCAAGTAGTGAAGGTTAGATTCTTCTAGTCTTCCTTATCAGTAACTCGGTGGAACAGTTCTTCTACGCTAGCTATCCTGGTACAATTCCCGATGTTCCTTAACCAGCTTCCTTTCCTTTGCTTTGTCTTGCTTTCCTTAGCCTCCTTCCATCTCTTCTTTTTCTCGCGATGAAACTTACCGTACCTATAACTGCCTCTTCCATCTCCGCAAGGTCCAGGCTATCATGTACAGCGTCGCAGGTGCATCTGCTACCCTCGTCACAGCTCGGCCCTCACTAATCCCGTCAGTTAGATCCCACTTAATTTCCTTGACGCTGCCACAGACAGCTCACGTTCACTTCAGATGGCACTACAATGGTGGACCTTAAATATCAGTGTTTACAATAGGCGCTAGAACTAATATTTTGGAATGAATTTTAATTGAAATAGTTGAAAATCTCTGAAGAAGAAAACGTACAACAGCTTAAATTATAGAATTGTTTATTTACGCGTATTTCAAGTTCTTGACCCATCAGCTCGCGATTAAGGAAAGAGTCCGGCCGGATTAAGGAAAACTTGAGTAAACCGTTCATCAAAGTACGAATCATCTACAGAAAAATAAAATTAGTTTTAAAGAATTGTAATATCTCATATATCCCTCTCTATCATACTGGTTAAAGAATCCAGCAGCCATGCGCAACCTTCTTAAAACTTTCATTTATAAACATCAGGAATAAAAATATTTTTTTTGGGCAGTAATGTTAAAAAAAATCCTCATTGGGTTTAGCATTATAATAGGAATGGAAAAAAAAGAACAAAAATAATGGCCACCTATTAAATTCATGACCGTAGCAGTCATTGCTTTACCTCGACATCTATCTTGAATTTCCAATTTCAAGTTTATGAGATACAGCCTGGTAGCTGATGGAAGGACAGACAGCGGTACGTTAGTAGTAGAGTTTCGTTGGCACCCCTAGGGTACTGAACACAGTTTAAATAAGGATAAAGAAAACATATCTGTCCTAAAATAATTTTCAAAGGATTCAATTTGCAAAGTTTTATAAAAGCCCCCTTACAAAAGTATTGAAGTTTCATACTTTTATTGTTTGAAACATTTAAAAGTGTTGTGTTTAAATTTTATCTCGGCCAAAGTTATCGACGGTAAGTGGAAAGCAATGTCTTACTAAAACCCTTACGAACCTTTCACTTCAATACCCATTTATATTTTTGGACAAAAATCATGGAACGAAGCACGTATATTGTTTATGTTTTAACTATTAATCAATAGCGTAAGTATAAGTTGTATTTTTGCTTATTCATTGCTTAGTTATATTTTTGTGTTATCAGGGAAGAGCGGAGTCGTCATCTACTGGCATTGTGAACAAAGTTTATATTAAATAAACTATTTTATTATTATTAAGTGTTGGTTCGGCCCCAGCAAAGATAACATGAACGAGTACTTGATTTTTTATTTATTTTAGTACCGTAAGAACAGCATCGTTACATCGTTTTTTTTTTGTCACTATTATTCGTTAGAACGACAACAGAAATAAATCCTCGTGAAATTTCAACTGGCGATTTGGTTTTACCCTTTGGGTACAAAACCCTATAAACTTACTCAATCTATTATTAAATGATGTAACGGTTTACTCACGCGTATTTATCGGGGTAGCCCGACTAGTTTCGGACCCAACCGGAGTCCTTAATCATGAGCAGACGCGGCGAGATCGCGAGTCGAAGTTCGACTCGCAGTCCGAAACTAGTCGGGTTACCCCGATAAATACGCGTGAGTAAACCGTTACATCATTTAATAATGAATCAGTCTTACTCAATCTACTTTAAAATTAATGAATATTTTCATTTTATTACAAATAAAATAACATTATTTCCCAAAACGACTATTGTCAGCTAAAAATAGAATAAAATATGAAATGAAAGCTTTTGTAATCATGCTAAATCGCGAATATAATGTGTTAGCATTATGTTATGAACACACTACATTTTGAAACGTACCTAAATACTGTTGAAAATGTCACCTAAAATGTCATATTTTCATTGAGTACGCTCATGAAATTATATTCTTATTTAAAAGTCACTTCGCGTGAGAATGTCGGATGAATTCGATCTATCTTCGAATTTATAACGTCTAGACACGACGAAGGTGTTAACCTGTCACCTGGGTAGGGTGACCACGTTGATATACATCGCGGACAAGTTTCATACATTTAGTTATTTGAATCTACGGATAACCGAGTGGTGATACCACCACGCCAAACCCACTGTGCTCGATGTGTCGCGGGTTCGATCCCCGCGTAGGATAAGAGACGCAAAACAAGACTGTGAGATCCACGAATGCTTGTTCTGAGTCTGGGTCTGGGAGCATGTGAATTAAGGCTTTGTTTTGCCCCGCGACAGAAAGAAATAGTAATACGAGTATTTTGATATACCAAGAAACAAGAATATTTATTTGTAAAACAGATTAAAGAAAAGAGACTAGTCTAGCACTATTATCAGTTTGTAGAACGTAAACTAAAACGTAGTTACACAGTATACAAAATAATTAGGTAACTTTAGGACAAGATTTTTAAATAAAACCTTCATGGTCATCCTACTTTCTTCATGTAAAATACGCGTCATAAAATATGTATTTGATCTGTTTTTATGATCCTAAATCTTTTGATTCCTCGGCCTAGTACTCTCTATTGTCTCATGCATACATCACGACGTTTGGGGAATATAAACGTATTCTTACTTCGTATACCTATCAAGAATACTAAAGGTAAGAAAAATATACATTATTATCACTTATTCTGTCTAAAAACATAACTTTAGGTTAATGTATAAAAGACGGCAAAAATTACAAAGGAAGTTGCTACGTGTAGATTAACGCCGCTACGCCGCCTACGCTCTCGTAGCGATTAGCTCGTAGACGCTAAAAATGTATGAAACTTTAATCACCGTTTTCTTACTCGAATAAATTATCAATTATTTACTCAAAAGAAGCATGTTTCGTATTAAATAATAAACTTGTTCTTGCTGACTTGATATTATTATGTAAAATGTAATAAATGAAAAACAAAGATGAAAACGACGGTTAAATACTACAAAAAAAAACTGAAATCATTTTTACGTTGTTTCACATAAGAATGTTTTTTTAATTTAGTACATTACAATCGGAATAAAAATTACTAGCTTTCTGTGAATTTTAACGCTACTAAAAAGGAAAAATATTTTCCTCCTATTTTCATCACACATCAAAATGAAATTCCGATCCAATCAAATCAAGGCGATTCTTTTCCAAAATAACTCGCGGAAATTCCGAAACATATTTAATCATTTCCAACTTACGGATGATTTACCGTTTAAAATTTCCCTATTAATATTTAATTCCAATCTGGGCGCGACCACGAGCCTGCAAAGAGGCCGAAACGTAAAATTAAAAATGCATGTAAACCGCAAAGTGGTTTCATTTGATGAATAGACTAAAGGTATTTAATTTTATAACTATTATTAATTAATTAATTAATTTTGTACTGTTAAATTGGGCTTTCTAAAGATTTTAATGTTTATGTAGAGTTTTTCATTGTGAGATGGCTTGCATCTATCACAACACATGACATCACAAATATCCTCTTTTATTAATAAAGATCATCTTATTTATTTTAAGGTGTAAGTTGGTCCTTTTTAGGGTTCCTTAACCAACGGGTAAAAACGAAACCCTATTACAGAGGCACTTGTACAGTCCTTCTGTGTGTCACCAGGCTGTATTTAAAAACCGTGATAGCTAGTCAGGAAAAAATGAACATAAATTAGTTTGCTATTTATTTTTTCTACAAAGTAAATGTTAAAAATGGTGTCTGTTTGATCTCAAAACTTCATCCGAATGTTTACACGAACAGTCAGGTCACGAATTTTTATTTCAGTTTTCAGGTCCCGCTAATAATAAAAAAAAACAAACCTATATACAGTATGATGCTAAGTCTAGCCGTTTAAATTACACTGATAATAAACTAGTTCATTTAAACTAAGCTTTAATCTAGGCTAACCCACACTAAGGGGGTTCAAATGGGTTTGTATTCATTTTGCAGACACTCAAAGGAACCGCTCGTAATATAATGAAAGAAGCAAATAATTCCCATTGCCGGGTGTATTTAGATGCCTAATTGCACGCCGCACACAACTCATCTAGTTAAGGCGAAGGAATTTTCGTGGAAAAAAATGGTAAATTACTTTTGATGACCACATCAAACTAAATTTCATACATTTTACGATAAAACGTATTAAGTCACCTTATTACTGAGGCATCGCTGTCTGTCCGTCCGACTACCACCAGGCTGCATCTCAAAAACGGTTATAGCTAGGCAGCTATAACAACTAATACTAAAAATTCGAATAGAAGTTAATATAGTATAGTTATAAATTGAATGGGTCTCAATTGTTTAACTACTTCAGAACCTTCAGAATCCAATTCGCACTTGACAGGTTATTTATTATACTTTCATGTCGCAAGGAGCAGTATTTTTTTAAACGTTATAGAGGTTATTGGACACACAAATTATTCCGACTTTCGTAAATGGAAACACATAAGTAAATGAAGTCCCCTCTTGAATACGCTTTGTTAAAAACAACCCTAAACAAACTCGAAAAATAACTTAACTTTTTATCCCATAAAGAAAAGTGAAAGGGGTATCAAAACCACACAGATATGTAAGTTAGATCCCTTGCCTCTTAACAAAGATACTGACCCGGTCCTAATCCGATTGGTCAACGGGCAACCCAACGTAATTGGACCGAAACCTTTGTAAATTGACTTGATTGATTTGATAATCATTGAGGTTCCAAGGGTGGTCAACTTACCTACCTATGTATATCGGATTTTGATAATGGACTCTCGGAAACGTATTCTTATTCTTACGTCTTTTGTTTTTCGACTATAATGGGATTTTTTGAGATACGTTTAGGAATTACGCTCTCGTATGGTTAGCCTGTAAACTATTTATCGTAAAGGTATTTGTTTTGTAACAAAAAAGGTCTTCAAATGAAATCATTTGTTGTTTCTGGAATTTAGGTTTCAATGTTTATTTGTAAAAAAATACGATACATGTTTATTTTATTTTTCTTTTTCTTTTGAGGTTTCTAGATAACATGAAAAATTAAAATAGTAAAAAAGGCAGTTTTGTCAAAATAATGCTATTCTTTACCATTACCAAAGTATGGACATGACCAGTAAATAAAAAAATGAGATTTAAAATAAATACCAAAACAATTTTTATTTCGAGAAACAGTCTTCGCCTTAAGTTTAGCGACATTGGTGCATATAAACAAGCTCTAACGCCACCGCAGGACTCCAGCCCCTTAATTAAGAGTGGGAATGCAAAACCTACAGTATTACGAGTACAAGTACTAACACATAATTATTGTAGCTACGTTCAGCTGCTGGTTTATTTTTAATTTGCAGCTGACTCCAGTTATTTATGAATTGTTGGTATTCGCTGACTATTTTAAACCAATCTGCAATCTTTAGTTTCGCTTGCATTTTTGTTGCAAGCATACTCATATGCATAATTGTTTTTAGATTTTTTTGTTGGACTTGGTTTTGAAATTGAGATGAGTATAAATTAGAATTAGTAAATAATATTGCTCTTTGGTAGATGCATAGTTATTTTTTAAACGACTCCCACATTAAGGTGTTGTGTGTGTGACCTCAACCGCTCGGCTATCTGTGTGTAGTCATTATTATTAAATTAATATAATACTTTATTAAGTACCAATTACATCTGTGTAGGTACAACTACACGTAGTACATAACGAGGCCGTTGATACTATTTTTGCACAACGAAAACACGTATTATTCAATCAATGTACAAAAAAAATGAGAAATATCTATGCAAAAGGTTTTATTTGATATACAATATCAAATAAAAACCTTTTGACACATGTCATACAACATAAAAAAAACACGTAACGTACAAATAATTTCATTAAAACAATATAAATTATTTCATCATGTCGAATAAAAAATATCCAGTCATTTTAAATCGTAGAAGTTAGGAACATAATATATTATAGTCCTTGATGGACAATTTGACAACCTATCAAAAACTTCTACTTAGTAAGAATAAAGTAGGGTAAGTGTCACATCAATCTAGACTGAAGTCTCAGTATTCAAATTGTTGCTTCAAATAACTGATGTTCCTATTCAATTAAATCCTAGATTGAACTGAATCGTTCTTTTGTTTCGGGCACTGATCTGGTATGAAGTAATTTCCTGCTAAGCCGGTGCTTAGAACAATTTATTGCTTTAATTAAAACAGCCCTAGAAACAATTCAATGTTATGCTTAAGTTACTAAGCTGTTTATAGTTTTGTGAAACGTCGAATCAAAATCTACATGGCTACAGATTCTTAATAAATGCGAAATAGTGTGTTCACACAATAGTGCAGTGTTGATTTAGGACTGATTGGACTGATTTAGGACTTACAGAAATAATAGGCCTAGTAAAAGTCTTAAGAAAAACGAAATCAAAAGAAAATGATGTACTTGGGGTTGGATGGTAAGTACTTGGGGTTGGATGGTAAGTACTAGGGGTTGGATGGTAAGTACTTGGGGTTGGATGGTAAGTACTTGGTGTTATAATAATAATGTTTAATAATGTTTATTTTTTTCACAAACAACTTAAAACTAGTTTACATAACAACTTGGCAACAATATTTTTTGATAACAGAGAGAGTTTAGCATCTGTAACCGAACTAGGCTGAGCCTGTATTTCGGCTATCAGCGCAGGTGTTGGATGGTAAGTACTTGGGGTTGGATGGTAAGTACTTGGTGTTGGATGGTAAGTACTTGGTGTTGGCTGGTAAGTACTTGGGGTTGGTTGGTAAGTACTTGGTGTTGGATGGTAAGTACTTGGTGTTGGATGGTAAGTACTTGGTGTTGGATGGTAAGTACTTGGTGTTGGATGTTAAGTACTTGAGTTTGGATGGTAAGTACTTGGTGTTGGGTGGTAAGTACTTGGTGTTGGATGGTAAGTACTTGGTGTTGGCTGGTAAGTGCTTGGGGTTGGATGGTAAGTACTTGGTGTTGGATGGTAAGTACTTGGTGTTGGCTGGTAAGTACTTGGTGTTGGGTGGTAAGTACTTGGTGTTGGATGGTAAGTACTTGGTGTTGGCTGGTAAGTGCTTGGTGTTGGGTGGTAAGTACTTGGTGTTGGATGGTAAGTACTTGGTGTTGGCTGGTAAGTGCTTGGTGTTGGATGGTAAGTACTTGGGGTTGGATGGTAAGTACTTGGTGTTGGATGGTAAGTACTTGGTGTTGGATGGTAAGTACTTGGTGTTGGATGGTAAGTACTTGGTGTTGGATGGTAAGTACTTGAGTTTGGATGGTAAGCACTTGGTGTTGGATGGTAAGTACTTGGTGTTGGCTGGTAAGTACAGATGCATAATATTTTACTGTAGATGCATTTTATTTTTTACGATACCATGAAATTATATGGAGCTCGTGGCTAAGCTATAACCGCATAAGTGATTCGATACACGAGGTGGTACCATTCTTCATTTCACTCTCTATTTCATTGTTAGATAGTTAATTAATTGAAGAGGATATAAAATCTATAATCACACTGTAATTAATAGGAGCCCAGCAGTGATAAAATATCTTAAAAATATGAAAGAAGTTGCGTGGACTCTAATTAAAAAACTAATCCGATTTCAAAAGATCCTAACTTACATCTTCTATCCACGCAGACGAAGTCGCGGGTAACAGCTAGTTACTTATAATTTCGTCATTGTACATTGACAAAAGCAACAAAGACAAATTCCACTTGCAAAAAACATTAAAATTCAATTAAAATACATGAAACGTAGGTAACAAAGGCACGAAATGTATATGACTTTATTTTGAATTTGAATAGCCGTGATTGAAACAAAATTGGAATAAAATTGAAATCATAATAAAATATTTAACGTTGAATGAATTGCTTTTTTGCGTGGAACTGGGCTAATCCTGTATTTTGGGCACGGTCCAGTCAGATAAGATTAAAATGGTGTTTTCAAATTGACATTGTCACCTCAATCAATCCATGCATATAAATAAATTCCTGCCTGTTTGTATTTTAGTTGTAGGTCAATTCGTACTATTTGTTTGACGACTAAAAATGTTTTATATTCTGTTTCCCTGTTTTGGATTGGTCAGTAAATGCTTTGTAAGTAAATATTTTCCGATTAGTTTATTTTAAATTTTTATTTGTGGAATTTCTTTTTCTTTTGCGAAAGGCATCTTGAATAGATGTCAGGTATGCTGATTTCCTGACGTTGTTGTTCTTCACCATTTTGAGGAAGTGATTATTACCTAGTGATAGGCTCATGAAGTCAGGAATTCAAAAAGACTTCGCGCCAGGGAATTTGGACCTGTGACTTGACAGTCCAACGGTCACACCACTAGGCTACCTCTATTACATTTGTGGAACTGTCTACTAAGAGAAGGTATATAATGAAAGCAAGAAACAAAACTCCGGTTATAAAACATAATGCAATGGCCATCTGAGACCGTTTTAGATCTAAGTTTGTTTATTTCTACCAAATCGTTCTTACTTGATAATATCGTACACAAATGGTTTTGATAAAATAGCTGAACTAAAAATATTTTTTTTACTAACCTAATATTACAAAAATGTAAGTTTTTTTTCACAATAAAATATTTAATATCAAATCCACAACTTGTTGTTACTCTTGATTATGCCCAGCGGCAAAAAAATACAACGAACCCAACAAATTACATTATCCTTACCGTCAAATTAATGCGCACAGAACAAACTCACGTTAATATAATAACAAAATAAATATACAAAAAAAACAATCTTAAAATTCTCAGAAAAAAAGTCAAGCCTGCCTTCGTAATGAAGTATTTTTAAATGAACCAGTCACCTTGTTTTCCAAATTAAAAACTTTTTACTTTCGCTCAAAGAATCGTTATAACAGGGGCTATATGGGGTACTAAGAATAATGAAGGCAATTTAAATTAGCCGCGAAACTTGGCAAAAGTCTTCAAAGGGCAATAATTAGCCCTTTGTCTGGATTTGGGGATTAAGTTTCATCTTTGCTCGTAAATCATTGATGATAAAGCCCTTTTCCGCTGTTATGATTTGTTACTTCGAAGATTACCGTAACAACCACATTTTCTGCATCCTTGAGTTAAAGTGTATTGATTTACTCTAAGTATGAATTAATTAGGCAAAGCTGTTTGTATTAATTAAGCTTTTACTTAATAAAGCGCAGGAATTTCTAACTTTTCTAGAGTTTTGGTTATGTTGCTAAATGTTTTCTTCTGCCTTACTTGTCATGGTTTCTACAAACAATTTTTTTAAGAGAAATCATTAAACTAGTCTTCCCCCTCTACCTTGAGCGGAAGAGAGTGATGTGAGGGAACTTTCTTGACCAAAACCTCTATGTCCCTTCTTCTGCTCTTTAACGGAGCCGCGATATCACATCATAAAACATCTAGTTTTGTTGTTAAAAACAGTATTTTTTTTATTACTACCTTAAGTTTACAGTTTACTATTTGACCACATCATTCATACAATCTGGAAAAAAATAACACTAAAAAACAATATCAGTTCATAGCTCCTGATAACATTGTACCTAAATAACAAATTAACATCCCTAAGCCTCACTAAATTAGATACACAGCATTATCTTAATTTACTTAGTTGAATATTTTTTATCCGCAGCCGTCACTCAAAGTCAAGTTATGATACATTGCCTATTATAATGCAAATTTTCGCCTTATAATAACGCTTTGAAAACGCAATCCATCAAATTATATGTTCTATACTCGTAATTACTTACACATTACTATGTGGGGAAAGATGAGTGTCTTTTTGTAGAGAAAAAACATACTCTTTGCTCAGGGTTTTCTCCAGAAACGATAAAATGAGGTGAATGGAAACACTGATTATCTAAGTTTTTTACGTTTTACGGGACAAATAATAATGAAACAGAAATTATCAAACCATTGATGAAATAATTGCTTGTAAGCAGTTTTTTATTTAACAAAATCCCTGCACTAGCAAGCAATGTCTTTTTGGGACCTGTTCACGCTTATGTCAAATTCAGCCTTTTTTCATATAACCAAGTAAAATATTTTTTTTACCATCTACATGTGTTTTTGTTCCGGATAGATTTAACAACAAAGAAGTAATTATTGTATAAAATAATTACATGTATTTAATTAAATAACTCTACCTTCGAGAGAAAACCACAATAGTCAGAATCTTATAGTTAAAATGCATATCAAAAATATTTCATGTTTGTATCAAAGAGACCTCAATATACTGCAATATGCAAAATCAGCTTGACATACGGGACCATATTTCAAAGTAATAATGTTATAACGTACTCTTTACTTCAAAACATTTCCTGGTATAAAACGACAATAATATCATAGCAAAGGTTTCTCAATATTCCCAGCAATTTCTATTCAACTTGTAAAAAATCAAGTTTTTCTAAGAAACTTTTGAACTGACTTGGCAAGAACCTCAGGAAGCGAACCAGTGGCCAGTATATGAATTCCAGAAAAACTGGGAGCGCTAAGATTGTATTTTCGTAGAATTATTTTTAGAGGTTTTGTATGTTACGTTTGTTTTGTATGTTACGTTTATTGTTCTTATACCAATCAATCATTATTTTTCCAGATGAACCTGTCATTATCGGTAGTACATAGTTATCTACATCGTTTCTAAATATTAGACTACTAGCTGTTGCCCGCAACTTCGTTCGCTTGGTTAGAAGATATAAGTTATGATTTATACCTACCCACATGATTTATACTTGTCCACATTTTCCATCGTATCTTCGCCTATTCGTCGCAACGTGATGGTTTATAGCCTAAAACCTTCCTCGATGAATGGTCTCTTCAATACAAAAAGAATTTTTCAATTTGAACCGGTAGTTCCTGAGATTAGCGCGTTCAAACAAACTCTTCAGCTTTATATATTAGTATAGAAGTATAGGTTAACTAGATGAAAACCGAATCACATTTGGTCTAGCAGTTTACGCGTGATTATTGGCCTAGCTCAATGACATCGGAGCAGATGTAATGGTAATGTTAAACTTTGATGATTACTTTTTGCAAGACAAAAGTATCTTAAATGAGAAATTACCATTTTAGCTCTCCAGAACTTTGACACGTGGGTTCGTTAAAACAGACTTTTATTCACTTGGAAACAGTTCTTTGAATTATTTCTGGTGTTTTAAAGTTTTTTGCTCTGTACCCTGAAAATTATCGAAACGATTTAATTCTACGAAGTTTTCTCTGATTGTTCAAAAACTTTTTCTTCAAAAGTTAAAATCAGGAAAGGAGTTTATTGAGTGCGTAACTATTTAAACTATTTAAAAACTATATTTTTATAATAACTATCGTGAGACTGATTCATTATTAAATGATGTAACGGTTTACTCACGCGTATTTATCGGGGTAGCCCGACTAGTTTCGGACCCAACCGGAGTCCTTAATCATGATTACTAATTAAACACATCTACCCGCATAAGTCGCTCAAGGTCGCGACAAAAAGTACTGAAGCAGTGACGGTCGTCAATTTGTCATCCAAAGAATTGTCCGAGGACACTGTGTCTGTGTTATCCCGTGGACTCAACTTTGCACCAACACCGCGCAGAATACCCGTTGAGGATATTATTACAAATATTGAAAATACCATCTTCAGAAATAAAATACCTCACGGAGATGCTGATTGCCTGCGCCAGGATGTGTCTACGTTATTGCGTAAGTCTCCCCTGCCTAAGAGCAATATTACCCTCAAGGAGGTTAGTGCCCTGCGGGAGTTGCGCAATGATGAGTCATTGTTAGTGCTACCGGCCGACAAAGGTAACGCCACAGTAGTCGTCGACACCGAAGCGTACGAACACAAGATAACGCTACGATAACTAAAGTTAGTTACAACCCTACATCCCGAGTCACGACGAAGATAAACAAACTTCTCCACATCATCGGCGACAAGGAGCTGGTAGCACAACTACGTCCACTCAATCCGACACCACCCAAAATTTATGGTTTGCCAAAAATACACAAATCAAATTGGCCCCTACGACCTATAGTTAGCCAGATAGACGCACCGACCTATAAACTGTCGCGTCACCTGGCTACACTATTACAACCATACACGGGCCAAACGAGTAGCTACGTGAGAGACTCCCGTCATTTTGTTGAGTTGCTAGAGGGTATACAGCTGCAGGACACAGATATAATGGTTAGTTTTGACATTACGTCGCTGTTTACCAACGTACCAGTAGATGAGGTCATACGAATTATCACAACCCTTTTAGGCGGAACTACACTACCTACTGGCTACGTTGAGAGTATCACGTATTGTCTTAAAAGTGGATATTTCCTGTGGCGAGGGGACTTTTACCTCCAAATTGACGGAGTGGCTATGGGCTCACCACTGGCGCCCGTTGTGGCAAACATCTTCATGGAGTGGTTTGAGAAAAAAGCACTAGACTCTGCAAACGTGAAACCGCGATACTGGTGGCGATATGTAGATGATATCTTTGCTGTCGTCGCCCGGGACGCATTGAAGGACCTGACGTCACACCTAAATCGGGTGCACGCGAAGATAGAGGTCACCATAGAGGAGGAAAAAGAAGGAAAGTTACCGTTCCTGGACGTACTGGTCATCCGAGAGCCGAACGGACGGGTGACTCATACCGTATACCGGAAGCCAACGCACACAGACCGGTACCTACGAGCCGACTCCCATCACCACCCCTCACACCTATCTTCGGTGCCTCGTACGCTGCTGAACCGAGCACTCGCTCTCTGCGACCATGAATACGTCAATGCGGAACTGAGGCATGTACGTGACGTATTAGAGCGCAATGGATATCAGTGGCGCAAGTGTAGACGTCTCCTGGGATCTGCGGGCGAAGCTCGCAAGCGTCCGGCGGAGGCTGAGCGGACTCCTGCGTACTTACCATACGTGCAGGGTGTCACAGACAAGATAGGTCGTTTGTTACGCCGGAGATATAGCATCAAGACGATCTATCGGCCACCCGGACAACTGCGACAGATGATCCGCTCTCCCAAGGACAAGGATCCTTTAGGCTTCCCGGGAGTATACAAAATACCGTGCGACTGCGGCCTGAGCTACATTGGGGAAACCCGGCGTAATGTAGCAACCAGACTTGGCGAACATATACGCAGCATGAAGAACATGGACACCGACAAGTCGGCAGTGGCAGAACATGTGTGTAATGCGGGGACGGCACACTACATACGTTTCGACAAAGCCTCCGTACTAGCGAAGGAGAAATACTTCGTGCCGCGAAAAGTACGTGAGGCTATAGAAATCAGCCGTCACCCGAATTTCAATAGAGATCGTGGATGGACACTGCCACCAGCGTGGAAACCAGCACTGAATGCTACGTTATGTCATACGAAGCCAAGCCTGGAAAGCGACGCGGTCAGCATAGTATGCACTGACTCAGCCAGTACGGGAGCACGGACGATGCCAATGACGACAGCAGACCCCCCACCCGCGCCACCGGCGTCGCCGGCCCCACCGCCGCTCACGGCGCGGGCGCGACGCTACGCAGCGAGATGCGCGGCCGCTGACGTCAGTTCGACTCGCGATCCCGCCGCGTCTGCTCATGATTAAGGACTCCGGTTGGGTCCGAAACTAGTCGGGCTACTCCGATAAATACGCGTGAGTAAACCGTTACATCATTTAATAATTTAAAAACTAGTTCTACTTTTAGTTTAACTAAAATAACTCAGGTTCGTAGTTTTGGCTTCGCCTAGTACAGTATTTCAGTATTAGATAAGTGTTTTTACCAAAAAAGGAAATCCAACATACATACCAGCACCAACTTTCAAACTTTTGATGATTATAAATAGAACGAAAAAAAAATATATCTTTACCTCTGCAATGGAACAAAATTCTGAGCATACAGGATTGCGAATAAATATCATAAGTAAATATTAGGAACCTCAGAAAATGGCATTTCCCTTGAGTAAAGCAACAGGGCAAAGTAAACCTTAAACACATTTGACAACTTACTTTTAGATGGATTAGCTTTTAGGATATTACGACACATTTGGGGAGAAGTGATAATTACATACGAAATGTCTGAAGTTTTGCGCATCTTGTATTGAATTTTACTGAGTGTTGAGGTCTCGCCAAACATACTCTGTGCGCGACATGCCACGAGGTCGATCCTCGCATAGGACAATCATGTGTTTGATCCACGAATGTTTGTCCTGAGTTTGAATGTCTCTATGTTGCTAAATATGATCATCAATCGCCTTATCATACCCACCTTATCAACTGATATTTAACGTCCATTTTGATTTATGTTTAAAGAGTTTTTATAGATGCAACAGAAAAAATAATCTGTTTCAAAAAATAATGAGGTTTGTGCAGACAGATGGACAATCGCAACGGGGCCTTAATAAAAGGACTGCTTTTCCACGAAACAAAAATTTGAGAAAACATTTCATCAAACCGCTTAAATATTGACCCAAACAGAGTATACCAGACATCAGATAAATAATTCATCAAATCCCTACTATCAGTATTCAATCATATTAATTAACAAAGACAATATATGCTAACCATTAACCAACTTGTTATGACCGACGGATCTTGAATTCATAATTGTTATTACTAAGGGTCCAACCGTGTTTGTCCAATTTGTGTATCCCAAGTATGATATTAAGAATTATTGGAGGTTGCTGTCCGGATTATTGAATTTTAGCCATAGATGATGGGGAAGCTACTGAATTTGATAAGGGAAGATGTTTTATTGCAAATAGATTGTGTGTGGAAAACCAATATGAGTACTGTGCCGTAACTGCACGGATAGCCGAGGTGTTACGGTCATCATGCCAAACCCAATACGCACGTATCGTTATCGTTTGTGTAATCCAGGAATGCTTATTCTGAGTCTGGGTGTCTTTGTGCATGTGAATAAAATGTTCGTGAAACCCGTGAGACATTATGCGAAAGTCATATAAACAATAAAAAAAATGATAAGCTATACTTGAAGCAAAGCTTGTTCCTTTAAATAAAACTGAATTAAACTTAATCAGACATTGTAAATACTAAAATCTAAACCAAAACAAGAATAAAATTACGAACACAAAATTAAAACAGCTAGAGAATATGAAGGACAGCCATCGATCTCCACAAGTGGTCGCAAATCATACTTGTAAGCTAGAAAGCTCAGACAAAACCCTTTTAAAGACCAAAACAGGTGCAAGGGACCACGGTCTACCTAACTTCTACAGACTATTGTTGTAAAGACAGTTACCTCCACGCAACCCTTAACAACCTTACCGCATTCTAATTAAGACTATTTTTGAACAGCAAAAGCAAAAATAAATTTGTCCTTACCCTATCTTCTAAAGGTCATTTAGAATGCTGTTGACACGGGACGGAATTTTGTATTATAATAATATTTTATCTTTCTACATGAGTTGTTATGCATGTTTTAAAAAGATTAAATTATGAAAGGATGTTTTGACGGGGTGTTTTCTTTGTATTTACGAAATGTTACACGAAAAGCAGAGAAGAAACATTAACCACTTGTATGGAGAATAAGGCTAATGCAATTTTTAATTAAATATGAATACCCTTTTTTCGTTTCCTTTCCGTATCGGCCTTGGGTGGCCTAGGACATTTTTTTATTGGTAAGGAAAACTTAAAATCCAATCCAAACCAGTAATGACTTCTATTATTCCATTTTTTAAGAGTCCAGGATTAAGATCGTCGAGAAAGATCCGTCTATTCCCCACAGGAAAAAAGCAAAAACCTTTACCACAAATATCCAGTTTTCAGTTAAAAATACGACGAAAACAAAGTTTCTAAGTTTCAAATATTAAATATTCTTTGTGCACTAGGCGTAGCATCTCTAAAAGATAATAAAAACAAAATCTTTACTGTAAGGTTGACAGTCCACCGACGATATTTTTGTGCTATTTTAAACTTTTGTACCATTTTCATTCTTCTGAAATCTGACTCTCCACTGTGAAATACAATAAGTTACAAATATGCGTATTCAAAACGGCAACGCGGCCGTCAAACAGACAAAACCTGATTATCAGTACATAGAAGATGTTTTATAAAGCTAACCTTGAACAGCCACTACACTAAACTCTAAAACTGTCTATAAAAAGCTGAAACTAACTCCAATTAATACCTGCATCCAGGAATAACCATCCTTGTCTTAAAAAATAAATCGCTTAGCTTTTCATCGCGTATCTTTCAATAGAAGCCGGCACATACGAGGATAACTTCGGCGACATTTTAATATTTCGCTACTCACAAGTTGCGGTAATGTAAAAGATATTAAAAATTCCGTGCCACCTCTATTTTTATGGCGACCACGCGGCGTGGGCACGTCCGACGGAATTATGAGGGAATTGCATTGCTTAAACTTTGTATTGTCGCGTATATGACATCGTCAAGTCACAAATAAGTTTAGTTTGGCTGAGCTTTTGTTTTCGTTTCAGTTTAAATGTTTTTGTTTTTTGAATGTAGCTCGTAGCTAGTTATGTTTGGGATGAAATTTAAAAAACAGATACCAAGAAAAACAGACGTGTTTTGGTGTATAAATCTGATATACCATTACTTCTTTCACTTGTAAATTTTAACATAAAGCAAACACAGCTCAAATGACAAAACTAAATGAAAACTTTCAAACTAACAGCATTCAAATTTGACCTCATCTAACCAAACTCACCTGATGCAGCGCTGATGCAAAAGCAACCTCATAAAACATTGTATACATATATATGAAGCAGATTTAAAGTAAATTAAAATTCACATTAATCTAGAATACAGTCAAGAACTATTGATCCCGAGAACTGCTAAGTATTCAAAAACTTTTCCACCGTCTGCACCGTACAAAGCCTTATGAATAAACCAAAACACCTTGATAACTAAAGGTACAGCGTTTACACAACAATCTAAAATTTCCCAGGATCAACCCCTTAGCTCAGCCATTTACATAAATATTGCACGAGACTAAGACTTGAATAGGTATTTAATTCTCATTCAGGCTGCAGCTTGGACCTACAACACAAATGACATTCACCGAGCCAAAACTACCTTTCTATAATCTACAACTTCTATTCCTTTAGCAATAAGGTCGACAATAACTCAGGTAATATTTGGGGATATGAATAAACAAAATTGTCGACTTGTACACAACTGTCCCTAATCTGCAATTGGTATTTGGCAAACATTACAAACTGTACTCTACTACGTAGGTATGAAGAGCCAAAATGTAAGTGTTAGAGGTATTTGGGTAGTAGAATTATCATAGTAGACTTATTGTAGGAGAAAGACGGACACAAATAGCGAATGCTGATAGTGTGGTGAAGCAAGATTGCGATGCGCTTCGGGTCAAGTTTATTTTGAATCAATTTGCATATTGAATCGAAGGGATTAGATAGTTTTGCTCCTAAATTCTTGAATAATAGAAGTTTAGGAAACAAGGACCAGGAAATAGTATTAGAGGTCCTTTGAAATGCTTATTGGTCTTTCGCACCCTTATTCAATTTTCGAGACGTTTCCAAAGTTGACCTACTTTCTATTTCCTCCGTTCCGTTTTATTCACTTTTGTTTGAAAGGTAAATTTTGGTCTATATTCTCAATTCAACGATGACAATAAAAAAATGAGGAAAAGGCTAAAAGAATAAAACTTATTCTTATGTAATGAAAATTAGGGACAATCTCAAAATGTGTGTTTCGATTTTATGTACCAAATGTTCAAAAGTATTATAATACACTCGGAACCAAAAATCATTGGATCCAAAAATTGAAGAATCATATTACCCATTGTTTTGTTTAATTTCCGTTTTCCTTCATTCATTCCGAATTCTTCCAATTATTTTCCCCCTGAAACATTTTCTAGTCTGTTCCCATTTTCGTCGGTCCGACTATTTTATTTTTGCATCATTTCTCTCTCCATGTAAAATACATCCAACAAAAACTCATTAAAAGCTTGACAGCACATCCTCGCAACTATATTCAGAAGCTCGACATTTAAAACTAAAATTAACACACAAATTCGAAACGAAAAACAAAAATGGGTCTATTTTAGTGCACGAAGTGTAGGCGCGCAGCTGACGCAAGCCGCAGCCGTTCATCCGATTGTTAGGAAGCCGGTTTACAATTTGCACGACAGTGTAAATGTTGCAATTACAGTGGCGAGCAGTATTAACAAGATGCACGTGACCGCCGTAGTGTCGTTGTGACCGTTTCTGGATTATTTGAGTACTATTGAGCGGCATTATACTCCCCGTTATGGCTTGCTAATCGGTTTTGCAATTTTCATTTGTTTATTCAGCTATAGCTCGATGACATCATCTTATTGAATAGCTGTTGCCAGCGGTTCCACCGGTACATCAAACGTGACACTAACATAAAATCGGGATAAAAACTATGGTATGTGTTAAACCAAGTTATAAACTATATGTGTACCAAATTTCAAATCAAACATCCCCTAGAAAATAATCACCCATCCATTCAAAAAACTGTTCACGTTTATAATATTAATAAGATTGAAGAGCCGTAAAAAAAGTTCGCTCATCATTGATATTCTTCTTTACCCCAACAACAACAACTATATAACTATGTTTTAAATTTACTGAATTCATGTGCAAATCATGAGGTATTTTCCACATTCTTTTACACCTATTTTCAAATCATTATTACCCGAACATATTCTAAATATTATAAAGCATCTTCTATAATTATACCACGTCACGTGCACCGTTAAATAACTTGAGTTTATAAGTTGATTAGATGCATGTGTGTACAGCCAACACGGGGCACGAGGTCAAACATTATAATTGGATTTTTGGTACTCCGCCCCTTTCGTATAACACACGGTTTTGGTACTAAAGTGTACTTATATATTTAAGGTAGATACTGTCTATTTTAATGGTACAGACAGCAATGTAAGTCGTTTCAAACAATTACAGTTACAAAGAGCCAGCATTGTCAGTAACATGTAGTGATTGATGGTTAATGTACATATGACGACCTCCGTGGTCGAGTGGCGTACGCACCGGTTTCAAGGTGTCGCTAGCTCTGAGGTCCCGGGTTCGATCCCCGGTCGAGTCAATGTAAAAATTCACATTTCTACATTGTCTCGGGTCTGGGTGTTTGTCTTACCTTCGTTGTTTCTGAATTCCATACCACAAGTGCTTTAGCAACTTACTTATGGTTCAGAACAATGTATGTGATGTTGTCCGCATGATGTAGGTGGTAAACCTATTTAGTTACCTAACAGGTCTACAGAAACTCATAGAATTAGATCGTATTTACTAACCTGTATTGATGACAGTATCGTAAACCTAAATTTGATCACAATGAAACAGTTTTACTATGAGATACTGTTTCACGCAGACGCTCTAAGCAAACGAATATTATAAATGCGAAAGTATGTGAGTGTGTTTGTATGTGTTTGTAACTTTGTTTTCTTTTGTTCTTAAATGGCGGGGAGGAATTCGAACAGCTAGTTAAAATATCATAAATATATGAATAACTAAAATAAGGACTGAAAATGGAAAGAAATACATACATTTAAATTCCTCCGAAAATAACCATACAAATAAAATTATAAATTTCATGACATCAATTTTCAGTTATTGCTTGTAACTTACAAATTAATTTTTAACAAATGCTTTATATAATATTAAATGTCTTTTATTTTGGCAAATTTTCAATTTATCCTTGACCAGACTACAAAGCTGTGTTGCTATTATATAAATAAATAGTAAACTATTATTTCAGGTCCATGAAAAGATCGTATTTATCATGTTACGAAGCCAACGGATAAATAATGTAATATAATAAGTTAACTTGTATGAGATACTTCTAAGTGCTAGATATTTACAATTTATTGAATTATACGGGAACATATTCATATAAACACAATCTTTTCCAGCAAACATTTGTTTTGCCATACACATGAGTTTTATTAAATACATGACTAAAAAAACCTACCCAACCTAACCTAACCTACCCAATATGCATACAAAATTTCATGAAAATCGGTCGGTTCGTTTTGAACCAATTTTATAATAAAAACTAGAATTTAATAAATTAGATATACGAAGTAATTACGGTTTCGTGACTCTGAAGTTCCCTTACTAATAATCTGGAGAAATATATAACGTTGAAAAAATGTAGGTAATTAACTTCCAAATTTAATTATAGTAGGAATCAATGTTGCTAAATCTACTTCATTTCTCTTATTTTTGGTTATAGAGGCAGAAGAAAAACATTATCTCTCTAGCTAAAACGTTACATGGGATGCAAATAAATGATTCATTTTCAATACCCTGTATATTCAATACTAGCTGTTGCCCGCGACTTCGTCTGCGTGGTTAGAATATATAAGTTATGACTTTATCTTCGCTCCTATTAGTCGCAACGTGGTGGTATATAGGCTAAAACCTTCCTCGATGAATGGGCTATTCAACACAAAAAGATTTTTTCAATTTGAACCAGTAGTTCCTGAGATTAGCGCGTTCAAACAAACAAACAAGCAAACAAACTCTTCAACTTTATATATTAGTATAGATTGGTCTTCTTTAATCCTCTCAGCATGTTCGGCACAATACTTCCCCGTGTATTCAGCAGCATTAGTACATATCTCCCATAAAACATAAGGTCTTAGCTTTTACCATTTCATATTTACTGCCGCGAAACATTGTCATACAATATCTATACAATGTTGGGTGCTATTTACTCGTACTTGACGTTTGATTTTATTCCCTTTTAAGATTAGTTTAGTGTTACCACCAGCACGTGGTTATAGAATCATTTTTTAGGATTGCGTATTTAAAGAGTGAAATCAGATCCCTATTACGAGGGTGGACCGTCTGTTTACATTCAGCTCGTCTGGTGCCAAGCTGTACCTTATGAACCGTGATATCTCGATACTTGAATTTATCACAGATTAAATATTTCTGTGAAAAAAATAAAAGCAGCTTAAGCAACTGTCAAAAATTTTATGACTGCCACCATAAAAAAATGATATTTTACATAGTGCATAATTCCCAAGGCCTGAAAACCGGCTGGTAGCAGACGGACGGATAGACGGACAGACATTAGATAACGTACTGAACTTACCCTTTTGCGCAATCTTCTAAAAGTTAGCCACGTTAGCCGTGTTAGTCGGTAAATAAAGGAATCTTAACCAAAATTAACCGTTCATACAGGCGATGCACACGCCATCGTTACAACTTCTCTAAATCCACCTGAGGTTATATTTAGTCAAGCTTACCTTCTAAGATTTACCTAAGTTCCCCAAATTGTTTGCCGTATAGCAAATATGTATTAGATACATGCTCAAAATATGGTTCTCTCAAATATATACGGCGCTGTGCCAAGCTCGCGAATATTAACTTGTAGGCTTCTATGTTCAGATTTATTACTCCACCATTTTGGTTTATCGCGGCAAGATGGCGGTTTTAATTAAAAATTGATGAAAGATCGTGTGAACTGATTTATGTGCCTGTTACGTGTGTCGGATGATTACCATCGTATTTGACGGGGCAATATTTATTATTTATGGCGTTTTGGTTTTAAAATTAGAGGTTAATCTGAGTGCGGTATAAGTAATGTTGGTACTTATCGTGATTAAAATTGTAATACTTTGTATATGTAATAGGTACTAACAGGTATTCTAATGTTATCTACTAACTATTTTCTTTAGGAAACTTATAGTCAATTTTCATCTTTACTTATATTATAAACACGAAAGTATGTATGTATATATGGATGTTTGTTCCTCTTTTACGCAAAAACTACTCTACGGATTCAGAAGAAAGTTAGTACACCGATAGTTTTTAACCAAGATAAACACATAGGATAGATTTATCCCAATTTTATGTTCCCGTCGGATCCTTTTCAACTACATAGTAAGATATATTTCGGTGCACATTTTGGCTGTATTTTTTTATTATTTTACAACAAAAAAACCACAAGCATCAAAACTTAAACCTCATTGAGTTCTGCTCACAACGCCCTCATCTCAAACCGGTTATAACCAGATCGCTCGAAGCCTCTCTTGTTCGGTTAAGAGGCGAGAGAGGCTGACGACGCCAAGACCCTCGTTTTATCGGCCTCTAGGGGATGTAAGGGCCTCTTGTCGGCGTTAAGCCACCCATTAGTGATCGCGATCTCACCACTCAATGTTTTGAATATGCTTGACACATTTTTTGGTTTAACGTGGGGTTGGTCAAGTGTACCTAATTTTGAATTGTTTGAAGTTTGTTGTGAAAGAATTTTGGAAAATAAGCTCGGGCTTACGGATAATGCATTTATTCTTCACCGTTTTGACGATATAGATTCCTAAATATCTTCAATCCCTCATGGGTTTTTTTCCGATTTCGAAAATGAGTGTGATTATTGACTGATTGCAGGTTCGATCCCCGCTGATCCCCCGTCTGATCCCCCGAATGCTTGTTAAGCCACAGCACAAGGATTAAATACCTCAGTGAGGAGTAATGTTGCACTTTTTGGCTAAACATCTATTCAGACCTAGTCTGTATATATGTAAACAGCTTAGCAATAAGAAAAGCAATCTTTACTTTTTTAACAAATATAAACTTGTGTAAGGTCTAAGTATATATGTATATTCAAATTCATGAAATAATAAAGTAAACATGAAATAGATTTAAATATAGGGGGAAAAACAATCTGTATACGAAATTAAAAGATATATTTTTAAATAAACGGTATTGTTTTATACTTTGCTTTTATTTTTAATTGAACATTCCGTTGTGGGCGTTTGGTTTAATTTTATTCTGCGTATTCATAACTCAAATCTCAAATAAATAAAAGATCCGTTTTTACTGAAATATAAATAAAACAATAACCGTGATATATTAACTTAATAAGGTACAATTATCTAAAGATAACATTGTTCAGAAAAGACGAGATATTAACACACATCTCAACCAAACCATAATATTCCCTACCACTTAATTTAAAACATTTTAACAAACAGTAAACCAAAACCTTACACATCTTATTTAACAAAATAACAAATCACTTCCAGTCAAAGCAGTGCACCGGCCCCAACATATTTTGAGCTCTAATTAAAGTCATTCAAACAAAGCGCTCTACAAATTCAGCTTCACAAAGAAAAACGAAAGAGCAACCGAATGTTCATTCCGCATCTAACATTTAAAGCCTCTTTCTTTCCCCATTCTTCACCTTCATTACTTGCCCCCACGTAAGGAGTCCGCAGTTAATTTTTTAAGTTTCTCGAAACGTATTAAGCTCAGAATAGGCTCGTTTCAGACTTGCTCCACAAACTATTTACTGTTACGTTGGTACACAAGTTTTTTAGTAAAGCGAGCTCGTTACCGCTCGGATATTGTTTTTGCAGCTTACAGTGGCTGTAAGTTTTTAGATGTTGGTACCGTGTATAGAATATGAACGGGCATTTTCTTTTAGAACGGTTCACTTAAGCGGATGGCTTAAATGTTTTTGTTATGAAGTTTTAAAGTAATGCTATCGTGCGGGCTTTATATGTTTTCCGTAACATACGGGCGATAATCTTATTTACAGGTTAAATTATTAATATAAATACAGGGAAGTATATGAAGGGGTTTGTATTGATATTTAAAACTCCCTTGTAATATGTATTTCTGTTATTTTTGGCGTACTAATATGTTTAGTTAAGAATTGCTGCAATGGAAGTATAAGAGGAAAACTAGGGGAATCTAAAAATTAACAAATCAATATTTATTTAATAATAAATCGGTCTAGTGCGACTCGGACTCCTGATATGGGAATATTCACAAATAGACTAGAAAAAACACAAATTGATTGCGTAACCTCAAATTGATTGACACTGTATACGGATAGACTCCTCAGTACAATTAGACGGTTTCGATATAACAAAAGCCCATGGTTGACTCTACATCCATGCGATTCTTAATTTCGTAATTCTGAGGTCTAATTTTAACCCTGAATAGCGGACACAATGTTTTTACAAAATGTAACGTACCCGGCATCTCCCTGAGGTACACTAACGCCCTTGACTAACATTATCTACAGGACTAAATTATGGTAGCAGCGATGGTGCCAAGTTTTAATAATGTCACCGGTACGGCAAATTACATAGGGGAGGAAATGAGGTGAAAATTTTAATAGAATCCAAGGTAAGGATACAAAAATTACTTGCTTAAGTAAGAGCTAAGTGGTTAGCGGTTTTACACGTGCAAGGAGAATTTTGAAAGTGGTTGAAGTGGAGACGTGGTGTTTTGGGTGGATGGATTGTCAAGTGACATGGATTGCATTGTAATGTTCATTTTTGTTGTTGAATATGTAATTAAGGATTCTGTTTTTAATATTTTTAACTTCCTTTTATAATGACTTAAGATCATCAGACTTATATTAATACAACAAATTTTTTTTTTTAATATATCAAGTAGTCCTTTTGCAAGCAATTTAGAAACTTTACTGTTAGTGAGTTAGTCTAAAATTTATTTTTATAGAGAAAATACGACAAGAAACTCTTTCAATAATAAAATACAGGTTCACCTTTGATTTTCTCGGGATCGCGTGATTATTTCCATCGGGGAGTCGAATTCGGCCATGCTTTTTTTACGTATTATTAATACATGTTGAATACCCGGTAGTTCATTAAAATATCATGTAGCCATTCTTTACCAGATTGAATACCTGGTAGCTCAATGTATTGTAGCCATTTTTTTAAAAGAAATTCTTCTACAAAATCTTTCAATACAAGCATTAACCATTAGATTCAATGTCTAACAAAAGCTTCCCAATTATGGCCAAAACATGCCTTCCGTAATGGAACATGGGTGGGTGTTAGACAGTAAGGGAACAACTAATAATAATGTCCCGACATACAATTAAAGACTTGTTAAACATTTATTTAAT
This sequence comes from Trichoplusia ni, assembly GCF_003590095.1. Lineage (NCBI taxonomy): Eukaryota > Metazoa > Arthropoda > Insecta > Lepidoptera > Noctuidae > Trichoplusia > Trichoplusia ni. Next base: position 190,258 of record NC_039495.1, read on the forward strand.
TACTAACAGTTGTTTATCCCTTTATCTGTTGAAGTAATTGTATATAAACTTTTGATCTCGGTACAATTCGCAGAAGAACAAACTTTCCATTGAAGTAAAATTACTTCGAGTTTTAGTTAATTGACGTCGCGTTTCTAAACATAAACCGCGCCAGTTTAGCATAAAGTTCTTAATAGTATAATGTTTGGAAGAAAGTTAGCTAAGTTTGTATTTTTCATGGAATTGTCAAGAAATTCAAGAAAGTTGAATTAGATTTGTCTTGCAAGTTCAAATGCAGGCAAGAAACACTACAGCAAATACTTTATAGTAAGGGTTCCTAGACTTCCAAGGGGAATTTGAAATTACTATCTACAAGTGTGTAAGTATAGAGTTACCTGAGTAAGAGTCGTAATCTTCTTTTTTGATGCACGGGGAGGCTAGGCCACATGTACAGGATGGTATTAATATTTGTACGAATTTCAGGGTACCGTACGGAAAGGGAAAAAATGAAGCCCTATTACTAAAGCTCCGCTGTCTGTACCTCTGAACATCTTAAGAACCGTGAAAGCTAGACGGTATCAAATGTCTTGTCTTCAGTTTGATTGAGTATACAAAAGATTATTTTTTTTGTTTTTAAATCGGAATTTAGGATTGAATACATTTATAACCGATCATAATTAGTTTCGAAAACATACTCAAACAGCTTCTTCAGTAAAACGCCAGGTTGAAACTGCTCACACAAATTTAAAGCCGGTCTAAAATACAAGTGACCTAGATTGCAGCGATCCCAGTGTCGAGTCAGCCACTTAGACTCTAATAGTCTTTATTTAAATACCTAGTAAAACAGAGCAGCACAGAGTGAAAAAATCTTGTAACACAAGTAGTCAAATAGGAACAAAATACTTTATGAAAATATTTATTTTATCCATGTATAATATTAGCATGGTAAGGCGTTACTTAAACTTATGAAGTGAGCACGGTAAATTGAATGTATGAAATAGATGAAAAATAAAATATAAAGACGTAGCTCCGTCGCTATCATCTCACACGAGATATAGGTTCGATCTATTTCTGTCTGTAATTTCTTACCTATTCGAAGACACCACTGATAAACAAGAAGGGAAAACGTGATGAGGAGACTTGGATTCTAAATATTGGAATCTGAAATATGAGTTCGCGTGGTGATCAATGCGCAAACCTTCCCCATATAGGAAAAGGTGTGTCATATGTAGAGTGGGACAGTGGGATATATGTAGAGTGGTATTATTATTATATTATTATTTTTTATTTAATTTACATATCTTCTTTACTTTTATGTGATATAGGAAGGTATGGAAGAAGAAGGCATGTTGCGCCATCCACAAATAAAATACTGGAGATAAGGACAGGGGAATGATGATCGTCTCTCCTTTTTTCTAATAAAATATTCGTGACACGAATTCATTTTTATATATACGAATATTGCCAGAACATTTCAGATACAGGTGACTAGATAAAAAAGAAAAGGCCGCATTCGATTCGGCATTTGTATTTTATAATAAAAACTTGTTTTCAATAAATACAATGTCTTTGTACACGAACTTTCCAAAAACATATTTTCCAAGTGTATTTATGTGAAATAAAGTATGAATAAATCAGTCAATATCATACTAATCTTCGTTTCATATATGAGTTGGAAGCGAAAGCTAAAATAGAACCGCAATCTAGAAAGTCAATCTCACTACCGTCACCGAACAAACTTAAACAGACGAAAAGAAATCTACAGAATGCACTCCATAAACAATCAGTGGTATCCAGTAAAGGACCATAAATATAGTTTTGAAAGTAGTTTGAAATTAAAGCAACACGGGAAGTGAGGGCGCGCAATTTTCTACAACGGATCCAGTGGCAAGACCACACCAACGCGGAACCATGAATCATAGCGTAAGCGTTCGTGGATGCGGCAATGTGACATAATTTGGGTTTATGTAAGGGTTCTTTCCAATGACAATTTTTTTATGCTAACAGGGATTACTAATAACGTTAAGACAAAATGAGAGAAAAATACAGTATTAGGATTAGATATTAAAAACACAAATTATTATAACAACATTAGAGTATCAAATTAACATTTCAATTATCAATGAACATTCGCTATTAAGTACATCTATGGTTACTGATTAGTTTTATGATGTGTTTTTGTTTTACTGTTTGAAAAAAAGTCCTGACGAACTCAAGTTCTCTGTATCGATCGAATTGAAATCGAGTTGGTACTCTGGAATAAGTATTTGTTGTTTCTAAAAACTGCCTCTCTATGTAGATATTTTTTCCAAATGTTTATTATTTTCGGTTCCATACATAAGAGCTATTATTAATATTACCAAGGCTCAGCTGCCTGTCCTGCCACACCGTGATAGCAGACAGTTGAAATTCACACGTGATATATTATTTCTGTTGCCGCAATAATTACAATGAAAATTACAACTTGGTTTAACGATTTGTACAGCCAACAATTTGATGGGTAACCATATTTTTCAAATGTTTGTTCTTCTATTTCTATAAAAACTCCATACAAATAGAAGAACGAAAATTTTAACCAAATTAGAGTCACGAGTTGAACTCTCACTTAACCAGTTTTTGTACTCTGCCGCATCCATACCAAATCGTTGTTCATGAAAGTGGCCATTACAGAGATCTCGCAGGGAAATTGCTTTCTTGCGCGCACTTCATTTCTTGTGTAAATTTTATTTTTTAACCGTCCTTGCGGCGAGTCCATGTGCCTGTTTACTTTGCTGAAAGGCTTACCTAGCTTATTATGAGAAGGACCATTGGATGCTATGAAACACCACTCATAGTAGCTTTGAATAAATAGTGGATGAAATTATACCAAGAAAGAGATTAGTTGTAATTTGAAAATGTTTTTGTACCAACTTATATTTAAATGTGAAAGAATCTTTGTCTGTCTGACACGTTTTTACGCCAAAACTACTGAAATTAGTACACATACGAAAATAGGTTAAAGCCTGAGAAAGGACTAAGGCTACTTTTATAACTGGAAAAAAGGTAATAAAAAGGGAGATTAAGGGGGTTACACACTCTGTCAAGACAAAATTAGATATCTTCAGACTAGAAATTTCATCTCCATTCGCTTAAGCTGTTTGCCGTCATTGCTTTCACTTGCAAGAACGTTATTCTACTGAATCATTTTGCTTCAGAACTTAAAATAGATCGCAACGCATAGCCAACAACTGTTAAAATTCAACTGATGTAGTTATATTAAGGATCCGTGACGAAAGGGCTAAGCACGGAACCCTGTTACTAAGGCACAGCTCTCCAGCTGATCCCTCAGTGTTGCGTTTCTGACTCGTACTTGATCATGCACTTGCCAATATGATGTTTATGAGGCGGACTCAGAACATATGTCTAGCAAACAAACGATCTGTAAGACAGGGATTTTTAATAAAGTGTACAAAATATATAATTTAAAAAATAATATTTTCTCTCATCCTCACATCGGGGTTTTATTAATTTTCTCAACTTTATAGTGCTTTTGACCTCCAAAACATTGCTCCAGAAATTTCTCTAGAAGAATAACTTATGATACAAGTCGTAAAATACTCGGTCAAATGCAAGTTTAGTTCGCAAATTGTTTAGTGTGATTAGGTAAGCAATGAATATATGTAGTCAAATATTATTAAAAATAAACTTTTATACTGATTCTAACTGAGGTTGTAACAAGACCAATAAAAATTAATCTACTCGGCCTATCCTGGTCGACTTATGGACATGTCTCTTGAAGTTGTCAGCCCAAGTCAGCTGCCTTTTATTTGTCCTAGCTGGATACTCAACCCACGACCTCCGATATAGCAGTCAGAGCCACTAACCACTAGACCAATAGGCGAGTCAATATTGATTAAATATTTCTGAAAAAAGGGGATCGGGAATCGGGAAATCAGTAAGTCCGCAGTATAACCAGTCGCCCTATATATTTTAATACAACAGAAATTGCCAGTACATTTTCTGAACGTGCCGATCTAAAAATATACGTCCATTGCTTAAGATGCCGATTTTAAATAAGATATTTCAACTTCTTTGCAAAATGCACCGCGGGCAAGGTGAATGCCATTTCAATGGGGCACGAGTTAAGCTACTTCGAACCCTAAATGTTCAAGTGTAAAGTTGATATTCCAAGGGTACTTAAGAAAAGGTATCCGATAACCAAGTCGACGTTTTCCCGGTTAATCGCAGTAGTTTATTTCTTTTTGAATTGTTAGTTCTTTTACAATTGATTGTGACCCGTAAGCTGTTAAATATACGTTTCCTAGAATTTATTCCTAATGTTGTAATTTCCTTTAAATGCGTTATCAAAAAATGAAATTTTAACTTAAATATTTCTGCCTTCTCGGTCTGGGTGGTTGTGTCTATCAAACTCTGAGTAGTTTTCTCTGCCACTAGTGGCAGTTCTGGTATCAGGAAACGGTGAAGCGTGGGCGATGATTCCAATGCTACCTAAAGCACGCAGCACTTTTTGAGAGAAAGTGCTTCTTATTATTTTTATTTGTATTCGCGATTTTTTTAAATTAAGTTTTATCCTTTAAATATAAAATAAATATTACAATGAAATAAAAAAATATTAAAAAATATTGTACAAGAATGAAGCGATAGGTAGATGAAATAGGATGTAATTGACTCTTCCTTTATCCCGATAGATACGCGTGACTAATCACTGTTACATAAATAATTATCTTTATGAAGTCGTTCAAGACAAGAAAATTGTAACTAGAACAAATCAAAGCAATGAAAATGACTAAATAAGCCACTGTTGGGTGTCCTGTTACTAAATCCTTCCTATCTGCCTGCTTTACACACCTAATCGACCAACGACCAACTTCAAAAATGATTTCTATTCCAATACAGCAAGGTTGATATCTTATCACTGCAAATTTCTCTTCGCTCCATAGTCCTGGTTCCTCAGGTCGCCTGTCAGTACAAACTCACCAGTAATGCGGTTGTCAGTTTGCTTCGCAGTTATTTCGTTCACCAGCTCGCTCGAGTATGAGATTTGTTTCACGTCGACTGGTTGTAGTTTACAATATTTGTCCAGTTTAAAGTAAAAACTCTTTAAGTGGGAGTCGATGTCACGATGCTAAAGGTTCTGTTCAAATAGGCCAAATACGAGTAAAAATTATAATCTACAAATAAACATCACCTTTCAAATTTATGAGCGTACCAACATTATTTCAAATATAAAAAAAAATGAAATATTTCATACACCGTGATTTTTTTTGTCGTCTTACAAAAGCAGCCCAGTTCATGTATCCAAGCACTAGAACACGTTCATGATAAAAAATTGGTATTTACGTTTTTATCATTTTTAAGAGTATATTTCAGATTTCTCTTGTTTACTTTTACTTCGTACTTATTATTTTAGTTGATAATAAAAAAATAATAATCGCGCCTAGGGGTATTTTACGTCGGATACATGGATACTTACAAAAGAAGCCCAGTTGGCTGCTTTTGTAAGACGACTGAAAAATCACCGTGTATAAATCTGTGAAAATTTAAACTACCTAGCTAAGACGTTATTTTAATTACTGAATGCCAGATCATGAGACAGACAGACAGTGGAGGTTCACTAATAGAGTTCCATTTATACCATCTGGTTGCAGAACTCCACAAACCAACATAATAGTATCAAAAACCTTTATTTCCACTTCGAATTCCTATAGGCATTAACCTAAAAGCTTTGAATATTAAATGTTTACAACCGCATAGCTACCCCACACCATCGCCATCGTACTGCGCACAGAATTACGCATTTTTATTCGAAACTTTTAATGGAATAACATAGTGACCATAGAAAGTTATATTAAGCACTCTCCGTGCGTAAAATGTTTAATTATAGTGATAGATTAGAGAATTTGAAGGTTTTATGAGTTTGAAGGATATTTTTTAAGGGCCTAGGACTCAGGACTGCTGAGGATTTCGTACAAATAAAGGTTACGATTGATAACAACAATAAAATTTTTTTTTCAATAAACTCGTTTCAGAATGGTATTGCAAAAAATATTAATGATTTAATTATATAAGCAGAAGTATCAATTGAAAGGATCACTGAAGAGGATAAGTGAATCAATGAATCAAATCAATATTAAACAAATTCTTGAAATATAATTAAAAAACGTAAATTTAAATAAACCCAATACCCACTTCGATAAGGTCATAAATGAAACCATCAAATAAAGAAAACCTCTCACAAACCTTGAACCTGCAACCTCAAAAATAAATTAAACACCTTTTCAAATTCAAAAAGAACTCACACTAACATATTAATAGGTCCGGGAATAACATTGGCTGAATAACATAAAACTCGGTGTTATATTAACGATGTGCAACGCTACGGGTCGTGTAACAGTAATAAACAAAATTTGTGCTCCGAACAGAAATCAACAGAGGTGGGTCCACGTAAATTGATGGAGGTTAAACTAAGATGTATACTTTTTACTGGAACTGGCATTATCTATATCTATACTCTATACTAATATATAAAGCTGAAGAGTTTGTTTGTTTGAACGCGCTATTCTCAGGAACTACTGGGCTTAATTGAAAAATTATTTTTGTGTTGAATACAGCATTCATCGAGGAAGGCTTTAGGCTATAAACCATCACGCTGCGACTAATAGGAGCGAAGATACAATGGAAAATGTGAAAAAACAGGGCAGGTATAAATCCTAAGTTATATCTTCTACCCACGGGGACGAAGTCGCGGGCAACAATAGTAATAAATATAGTTTAACCTTGGATGCAAGGTGATTGGAAAGCCAAAGAAAAGATAGATATTGTGCGAGAACTGATCATCAGGAATCAGAAGGGAATTAGTGATAGCGCGACGAGTATCAGGACAGGATGGAAAGAGACGAGTTTCTTTGACGAAATAAAAAATAACCATCAATGATTGTATAATAGGGACAAGTAGTTATACCTCAGAGTTATTTCAAAATGTTCGATGGATAAAGCTACAAGCCTATATTATTATATAGTCAAATAGTGAGCAACAGTAACAAATAAGACCGTAGACATAATCAAAAAAGTGTACCATGTAATAAGACTTTGTGAATTTTATGACTATTAATATGACGCATTAAAAAGTCACAACCCTATAAGGGTTGTGACTTTTTGGAGAAAATTAAATGAAGTAATCAAAATAGAAACCCCCGCCATGTCATATCCATTCACGCAACATCCTGTAATTGATCGCGCTAATGAACTTTTTAAATTAAAAAAAAAGGTCGCGGCTAACATATTATCCGGTGGCACGCACCCCCTTCTGCGACAGTAATTTAATTCCAAGTCCCGTTTTGACAACCCTACGCGGTTCATCGTGGGACTTGCTGCTTTTTGGGGTTAGACCTTTCGCATAATTAGGGTTGACTCTCGGAGTTTTTTGATGACAGGTATTTTATAGTCAACATGTAAGATGATTGTCGAAGTTTTAATGATGGACTTTTGGTTTACGACTTTGGGAAATGCCCTGAAGGGTTGGCAGTGGTTTATAGACTTGTATATTTTTTGGAAGGTCGAATATTTATTCTTATTAGAAGTTTGAGGTGTCTGTCTGTCTGTTACATCATAGTTCCTGAAAGGACTGAGTGATTTCAATATTATTTTCTATTAAAGGAGAATAATGTGTGAGTGCTCCAAGGCATGTGTGATCAAAATCGTTCATACCATTCACAGTGGTCGGGTTGAAAGTTACGTGGCATTATGATATGGCTGTAATTTTTTTAATCTTGTTGGAATCAAGAACAAAAATAAACTGATTTTAAGATAAATCTCAGGGCAGCTGACATCTGTCTACGGATATTTTTAAGAACATAAAAGATTTTTTTTACTCCTATAATATGACTTCTCATACCTACATAATGACGTAGCATCCTCTACAACCAAACCAAGCTAAATACCACATCCACAGACCCCCCAAATAAAATTACTCAATATAAATAAATGATGAACTCCATGCAAATTCCATCATGATCATGATGTGATGATGTAACCAAAATGATTACGCAACTTGTTATCAAATCACAGTGGCGCGGTATGTGGCACTCCTCTAATGTGGAGGCATCAATCAGACGAGCAACATCTCGCCTAATAATTACGAATATCATTATACCGCAGCCGTGATTATAACTATGTAATTGATGGCCTTACTATTAACGAGGAGTTCTATGAGAGGTACTTAGTTATTATTTGAAACTAGAAGAGGGGGATATTTCTTTTTACTGATTATGATATGACTTTACTATAAACAATTCATGAAGAGTTCTAATGATTTTTAACTAAAAAGAACCACAAGGTTCAGTACTGCCTCTTTGTGAAAATTCAAGTACGATTCGAGCTCGCGACACTTCTTGCTCTGTATAAATAAAAAGAAATGGTCTCCCATTGATCGTATGTTTGTAAAAATCAATGATTATTTGTATAATCATTGATTTTTTGAATTGATGATGATTTGTATTATGTCGTTATAGCCGCGATATAAATATACCATCTGTGAAAATCTTAAATATTTAGCTATAAAAAACAACTAGTATCAATTATACAATAAATCCTATAGAAAATTATATTGACTGAAATCACATTCATACCATCACCAAACTATTGAGAAGAAAAAAAGTGCAGTGCCATAACCAAATTCCTCTAAAACAAAAAATATTATCACTACCCTAACAACGCAACCGTTAATCTACGCATACCCCATAGGGAACAAGCGTGATATTAATAAGCCAACTTAAAGCAATACAATGAATACTTAAACAAAATGTGCTTAATTTAAAAGTTAATTATAGCAGTCTCGGGAGACACGCGTAGCTGGAATGTAAAGAGTGTGAATTATTAACTGTGGTCAAAAGCAATTACCATGTGTTTTCGAAAAGAGTTAACCTTATTACGATACGAAGGTGAAAAGGTTTTATGTGAACCAATTATTTATTTTCTACGCCTAGTTTTTAGGATTACTCGTCTGTTCGTTTATCTATATCTCCATCCGTTCGTCGCCAAGCTGTATCTCATGGACCGTGATAGCTAGTTGTATAGACGATGTATGTACATCTGTAGCCGGTATCACAAAGTATAAGTAATAGTTTCTATGGTTGACCATTTTTTTGTGGATTTGTATTTCTTTTTTTTGGTTTTTATGAAACCCACAGTTTTGCAAAGTCTGATAGTAGCGTTAATTAAACACGCTCGGGCTGGTTCCATGAGGCAAAGGACAGAGAATCGTGGAAGGATTTGGGGGAGACCTTTGCCCAGCAGTGGGCTAGATAAAAAAAATACACTTTCTTTCGGATACAATCACAGATCGCTGTTGTGTTTGCTGTGACCTTTTTATGGCTTTAGCACGCGAAGCCACACGCCAAAGACCAGGAAGCCTACTATCACTTCCTATTACGGGTGTAGAAAAGAAATCTCCTCATCGCCATGTATTGCGCTGTCACGTTTCTACAGCCATAATAGACCCTCAGACAATAATACCAATGACGACACACTTTTTTGTGAATAATGCTGTTATGTTACCTACTTTGCAGAAAATCAATATCAGTTGCTGTTTCCACAGTGACGCAAGAATGAATAGAATCAGAAAACCCGGCATTTTAAGAAAAGTATTTTTTGAGTTGTTTCAAACAAAAATTATCGAAATCACACAATCAACTTCAAATAAAAACTACTGAATTTGCTGAACATAGTGATTTTTTTATGGGACCAATAGACAGCTATTTCACGTTATAAACAAGAAGGATCAAAATGGGTTCATACAGTTCGTAGGCCAGAAAGAATAAAAAGAATACAGGCAAATTTAGAAGTCCCTTGAAAAATATAACTTTAAAGACCTTAAAGCTACAGAGGCAGCCATGGTTTAAAATTCAGCCACCGTTAATCATTACAAAAACCACATAGTTACATTATGTGACCTGCTCACTGTATAACCACTGAAAAGTTCTCAGTTACACTTTCTTGAGCACGAAATTAATTTCCACATTTCTAAGCTGGTTCTCTATTCATTAACGGGATAGCACCTCTCTATCTCTTCCTTTGTCACGTGATTAATGGTAACGTTATCTTAATGACGCCTCGAGGACAGTCCGTTACTGTCCGGGACTCAACCTTATTGAAGAAATGTTCAGTTGTAATTATTGATTTGAGAGAATGTTTTTGTATGTATGGCGGTAAAGAGGAAAATGAATTTACATATATTATGTTCATTCCTCTACAAATTGAACGTGAACTTTAAATATGCACTGTTATTATTTTATATTTGCGTCTCTTACGAGTATAGTGGTGTTATTTAATACAGGATTAAATAGTTGTGTTTTGCAATATCTGCCATTCTATTTCCAATACAATAGCTAACGCAGATTATTTCGTTTAATTGAAAGAGGTTATGTTAAAATCATGAAGAATTAATTTAAACGGAAAAAATATACATTTGAACGACTCCTATCGTTGAAAATTTTTTTATTGTCTACTACAGCTGTTGTAAAACAGTAACAACACCACCATATTTTTCTTTAATTACGCAATCAACAAAGAATTTAATGGCGCACCTCCAACTTCTTTCACGCAGACTTCAAAGGCAATAATAATTAAAATAAAACATCAGAATCGCCGCCAAAGAGCATAAACAGGAAGGGGTGGTACAAAGACGGCACGAAAAAATCCAACATGGCCGCCCATATTAACCGCCATTAATATTCTTGTAAAAGTTGACATGACGTCAAATATTCTATGATTAACGAGCGGGTATTGTTTGGTGTCCTTATTGTCGCTACTTCAACAAAGGTTTGAACTAAAAACCCCGGACAAGAGACATTTTTGGTGGTTTTTTAATATCTCCCTCGAAATCCTGTCGCGTGTCACTTTTACGTTGGCAGCAAAATGGGAAAGATATAAGCAAATATTTGTGCTCATTTTTCAGTTGAGAGCCACGAGAATGGCGATCAAATTTAATTGTAATTAATTGAGCGAAACTATTTATGGTCATAGTATTTTACATCACAGAAAAATAAATAAAAGTACCACCAAAAGCCTTTCTGCGTATAGGAAAACTAAAAACATTGATCATTCATTATACATGCTCAGTCACAAGTACACAATTTCAGACTCCATTTTAAGAAATCCAGATATCTTCACGACGACTTCTTTCATGGATTATAAGTGTATTGGAATAATTAAGAAAATTCATAAACACTTTCAAAAATCACAACAGCCAACAGACATAATCTAACTCTTTTTATTCTAACATCTAAAATAATCTCGCCGTTTTCATGGCCCCACGCGGTCATGCTCGTGATAAAAGCTATCTTGGTGCCGGCACAGAATAGCCGCCGATGCTAATACTTAACATCGAGCCGTTATCTGGCTTCCCACCAAATTTATCTCGCCACTGACATTTTAAACATTATATACGGCAAATTGAAAATTTAATTTGCTTTCCTCTGGTATTATGAAAGGAGTTTTAACCTGTATTTTTTTATTAAACAACGTCTGTAGCCGTCGGTTTATTCAGAAATACTGACCTTTAAATGTAATTTTAAAATACTTATATTTACTGTGGATTCGGTAGTAATGAATTCCTTTTAGAATTTTTGTAAGTTCCCTGTATACTGCAATTAAACACGTCGATCTGTCAAATCTACTAAAATGTTGACTTACCAATTCACTATCGTTTCTCGGTCTGTGATTGAGTCTGAAGTAGACTGAGTATTTCAAAGTTAAGCCTTCAAAGGTCACAAAACCAACAAGAATTGTTCTCCTTAACAAGTTGGTCTAAAGCATGCTGAACTACCAACTCGTAACGTTCACCTAAATAATGAGAATGGTCGAACACACACTTACAGCTGCAAGATATGGTCATATATATCTAGAAAACTTGAAACAAAAATGTAAATGTAATTTTCTCCGTTGCCAACGTATTACAAAATCGTATTGTTTCTAAGTGAATTGATTCACCAATATTCATTATAAATATAGAAATCGGTGTTGTCTCAACCGATAAGAAAAAATAATCTTTAAACCGTTTTTAACTTATTGTAAATTAAAAATAAAATTGAAAATTAATTTTAATTCACCATAGAAACACAATAGTCAACTATCTTTTATATACTTTTTACAATAACGACTTCACATTCAACACAAAAATCCATCACCAAAACAAACTCTCTCAACCCTGTCTAACCCTTTAAAAAGGCAAGCCTCTTCATGCAGCCGACACAGGAACATCTACGACGGCGGAACAAGTTTGCATACTTAGCTTGCAGATTTCACGCTCAACTGGCGAAACGAACAGTAACCGCTGTACTTTGCCGCCACCCGCGCTACCGGTCGTCCTACAACCACCACAACTTCTACAACCTATACAAGTTGTAAGCACAGCTCTAGCGTGTATTCGCAACGTTTTAGGTCATTAAGATGTAAGGTTTGGTAATTAAATTGTTTCCTCCCGCTTTTGCTTGCGTTATAAGTTTGTCGGGTCTGGTTTAATGGTTTTTATTTTCCTGTTTTGCTAGCTCACTTGCTTAGATTTTAGGACGGAAATGTTATATATTTATATTAAATTCTGTGGGTATTCAGAACTAGTTTATAATAAGGAACTTTTACGGATGTTAGTGTTTAACATAAGGCTGTCTATTTTTGCGAAATATCAATGATCAATCATCACTCACATGAAAATACCTAAGGGAGAAAGTCATTCTGAGTTTAAAAGACACAAAGAACTCCCAAATGTTTGTTTTGAACCAATCATCAACTCAATCTCTGATGACATTACCAAAAAACGGCACTTTAAGTGATATTCTAATAATTCAAGAAGACTTTTATCACAAGAATCTCCATCAAGCGTAATGACCGTAGTGATCACGTAAAAATCCATCAAAACAATTTTATTGGCGAACATCAATTCAGTTTTTACAACCACGATGTCTTTTACAAATAAGACCAATTTATTTTCATCTTTCTACACAATTGGTTCAAACTTCTAACAAATGTCAGTCATTTGATTGAAACAGCGGCGGAATTGGACGAGGCGTTTGACAAATTGTACCATTAAAATATGTTCTATTATGATGGGAGACGGATCTACCAATCAGGGTTAAGAATTAATTACGAAACGTTTAGAACAGACAGTCTGAGAAAGTGAAGGTTATTTGAATTAATTTGATTTATTTTGCGCCAGAAAGAGATGTCTTTGATATTAAACTCATGGATCTATTTTTTAGCTGATACTGATAATGGCTTAAAGAAATAATAATGAAATTAGTCAAGTGCCTGTCGATTTCGTGACAAAGAGGGTTCCGTACAAATAGATTAAAGAAAAACAAACCGGTTGAGTGAGAACTAAATTTGAGAGTGAGTAACTGTAACAATCGTTGTATATACGTTGTACCAATACACCAAAAATTTTAACTGTTTAGCTATTTCATAAGCTACAGCGTGGTGATAGACGGACTGATAGCGGAGCCTCAGTAATAGAGTTCCATTTTTACCCTTTGGGTACGGACACCTAAAAACGAATTCACTGCATTGGAAGAATGAAGTCTCGAATTTAAATACTCACCCAATTAATAAAATGCAAAACAATCAAAAGAGCAAAGCGATTTCAAAGAAAAATTAATTCCAAGAAACTCCGCAAAGAAATTACGCTACGGCATTTAATGAGTGCCCTGTGTAAACTAACAACGTCCATTGTTATAAAAGAGTTTGCATTTTTAAAATATCACCGAAGAAAGCATAAAATTAGCTGGACTATTTAAAATGCCGCGCGACAACGGGAGGCGACATAAAGAGACTGAAAATGGGAAAAAACGTTATTACTGCACTCCAGCTAGGACCTACGCGGTACTGGAAAGTGCAAGTATTTTACAATTTAGTAACCATATTAAATAGCAACCGTTTTAAATAGTTACAAATAATTCTTCAACACAAGAAAAACATAAATATTAAAGTGAGGTCTACGTTGCTACGACGTAGGCTCTACAAGTCTACATCAAGACTACGCCGTAGCTAATACGGCTACGGAACGTGTCTCAATTCGGTTTCTTGTCAAACATTTTATTAGGGCAACGTTAAAAATAAGAAATTCTTCTACATGAGTATAATTGAGTGCTTTTAATCAGTAAAGAATCACATCTGCGAGCGTACTTACTTTAGGTAATTTTGTTACGTTTTCCTTGTAGAATAAAATCAAAACGCTGTATCGTTGCGCACATTTTGGCAAGTTTGTGAGTATAAATAATATGATCTTTTAACATCCACTCAACACAAAATACAACATTTTTACTATATAAAAACTTCTTTGTCTTTCAAATACCACCGGCTTATGTGTGAGAAAAAGAAACAACTATCTTAACCTATCATATATTTGACAAAATAACTAAAAAGTGAAAAAAAAATAAAAAAGGAATTAGTAAAAAAGCCTCTATGACCACTTCCAGTTTTGAGAACAGTTTGCGATTGTAGTTAAAGTTTTCCGAGAGGCTTTTTAAGCATTCTTCACCATCACCCGCGAGGGTGGATGCAGAAAGTTAACACTTGCAATTTTAGACTCGCACAAGTTTTTGGTAACTACAATTCACTTCTACAAGTTTTCAGTGACGTTTTCGTAACCTCCGAAGATATGTATATGTAGTTGGCTGCTCTACTTAGGGAAGGAAAAAATGGAGAGACCAAAAAATTAATTAACATACGTGTTATTTCATAGTATTGAAATGATTACTTAAATTTTCCACGTAAATAAATTATAATACAACCTTTTTAAACAAACTGATATGGATATAAAAAGGTATTACTAGTCACGATATTACTACGGAAATATCACGAACTTTATGATTTCAAATTATAGATAACTTCCCCTAATTTTCTTTTTAAATAGCAATGAAAGAAAATTGGTCGTAAAATTATGGAAATATTATCTTTCGTTTCCAGCACTATCGTTTCGTTTACTTTCATAATAGTTTATCAAATACTTTTTCTTGATTTTTTGTAGATAGTAGTTTTAGTCACGAATCAATTTTTGTTATAAGAATAAATATGAAAAATATTATCATTCAAAAAAATAATCTATCTGTCAGTGTTTTTGGTTTAAATCTCATGAAAACTATCTGAAAACGAGATTTAGACATCCATTTATTAATAGAATGTCGGGTGTCCCACGACTCCAGTCTAGGTAGAACAACGGATCAACTTGTTTTAGACCTAAATCCAACATAACCTTACGCTGTACACTTGGAGTGCTGCAAAAAAATCTGAAAATGCAAAATACAATATATGCTATATGATAATACATATATTACCATAGTATGTTTCACAATTTTCCTTATATATATTTTTTTAAGTAATTATAATTTGTTTCCACTGCTGGTGCTCAGTTTCAACTCAGATTGTTTCGTCTTAAACACCTTACACAAAACTCTTTCGAAGGGATCGAAGTCATCTCGCCACCACCGAATGTAACCTACAAAAAATATGCAAAGTGAAAATCACACATACATTTAATAGCGACACAGAATGTCACCATCCGACAATTTCACGTCATCTCCACTCAACACAAACGACAGACCATCTACGTTTATCTGAACAGTTCAAACTTCAAGGTTACGTTTACCCATTATAAAGGTTATACACGGACATAGATTATGTAGCGAATGGAGTTTTCTCTTTGAAATAAGAATAAAAACTGTTGATGAGGTGAAATGAATACTTGTCGTATGAATTTAAAATGCCTCGGGTATTTTGCGCGGTTAATAGTAATAATAAAATAAACAGAATAAAAAACATTCATTATTTCAGTTTTTAATACTATAGTCAGATTATGTTTCAACACATTTAGTTTTGTCAAAAATAAATTTATGAGAAAACATTCCATGCAAATACTTATCATTTTAGACAAATAAAAATAAGAGATACATTTCTTTCAATCTTCAATCTTCTACCCAGCAACATTTTAAACGCGTTAAAAACATAATAATATCTTCCTAACAGTCTCCAGTAACTCTTTACTCTGTGACAGTCGCCAACAGTCTACCTCCCCAAAACTTTATGCATTAAGGTTTACAACTGACTTTATAGCGAAACCTGTGTTACCTTGGGTCATGTGATATATTAATGTACTTAAGTACTTATGCGGCTGGTGCGGTTTTATAAACAATTTTATTTTTAGGTATACATTTTGTAACACTCGTGTGTGACGGATTTTTGAAAAAAAAAACTGAAAAATAAATTAAAAAAATATAGATTTTTGCCGCAATGAGACGCAGTGGAAGCAGATTGTACTTTTATAAGAGCCATCAAAACTAATAATAATGGACCCCTAATTGTATGAATCTGTCGCTTTTTTTCTAGAAAAGTTCTGATGAACTCCAAAATGACGAAGAGAATCAAACTATTTCAGTGTCAACTCGTCTTCATCTTACGATCGATGCCTCTATATATCCTGGAAGACATGATACAGACCGTCTTAGTTTGATTCTGATCACCATACTACTACATTACAAACCTAACCTCAAACCTAATCAAAATAATATCACCGTATTAGGATAACATCACCTACATTCCGAGACATGGTCTTTTAGAGGGTTTGTTCTCAACAGACAACATGGCCACTCGAAAACTTTCAAACTAAAACACATACAGTTTCAAATGATCCACTTATAAGTACATTTCGCGGGGAATTGGTTAACTAAGCCGAAACTTATTCAATACAGTTTGCACGACCGGAACTTAAAACTTGAGACTTTAATAAATGTTTCCGTGAAATTAACAAGTTCGCTGCAATATGAAATTTCTAGAACGTTCGGCAGGTTATGTGTGTTAGGTAGGTTTCTACGAAATGAAGTTAGGATTTTGTATAATTTTATGTTTGTAGAGACAAATTGATATTAAAGTTGAACAGAGCTGTTGCGGAGCTTGGTTTTGAGTAAGATTCGTTTATTTCTGTTAGTACAAATAATTGTACAGTTTGTTACATTTTTTTTCACATCTTAAGGACTGTTTACAGAGAAGAAAAATGAAGTTTGTTATTTATTCTTTTTGAATCAATCTTGAACTAGCTTAATCAGATCTCAATAGTCACAAAAACCTTAGGAAATTTCGTTATATTTATTTCCCAGAGCAACCTTTACCTGAAGAATAACCTCTTTTTAAGACTGACGCTGTTGAGGAAACGAGAAAGCGCTCCAAGAAGTATATAGTGCTGTCTCGCTCACGACAACAATAGTCCTTCCAAAAGAGCTCATAATAATCGCTCTTGTAACACAAAACCTTTGTAATTCCAAAACATTCTTCGGCTCAATAAATCTGGAATTAAAACGTAACAGTTGGCACTCCATCAATCTTCGTGAACCAGACCAGTTCCAAAAGTCGGGAATTAATTGTACAAGCAGGAAAAGTTTGTGTTACGTTAACTCTCCCGTGAGATAAAGGATTACAGTTATAAGATTAATTTAACACCTTTACAATCATTATGCTTAGTTTAATAATAATTACAAAATAAGTCAAAATCCCCATGAGCTTGAGTCGGGAAAAAGTCGATTTGGAAAATGACAAATATCAGCGTGTGATTTTAGGCAAGGTATAATTGTGTATGTTTCACAATTTCACCTATCGATCAAACGATTATTCTTCTTCCTTAGTCATCATATTACATAAGTCTCGGTCTCTGAACACCAGTTCAACCCATAGCTGACCTTATTCCCTTTTCTAGAATTTTACTCGCCAGTAGCCCAAAAATCTATTTGGGAAAACCATTGAACAGTCTGTTAAGGTAGACAGACAACCAGTTCAACCGTTATAATATGTGAAAACATGTATTCATTCTTCATTCTTTTTCTTCCATTTATGAAAAAATAGGCCAAAAAAGAAGTCAATTCGATTGACTCCGAAACAAGTAAACAATGTCTTGCAAACTCCTCGCTAGGGACTATGTTTTTATATAACACCATTGAAAATCGATCAATATCACGTTTGTCTGGATATGTCAGAGATACTCATCGCGCCGAAGACATGCGTGTAATACATGCCCGGGGGGACAGGTGGCGCTACCTGTTGATATTCCAAGGAAACGATAGATTTTATTATGATCGACTTAGATATTTATAGAATAATGTCTTCGTTCCACACTTCGGCTTACTGCTGGCATGTATGTGACAACTTTGGTGTAATATTTCCTTCATACATAACTTTATTTATATTTAGAGGTTCTAGCTAAAATAATTGATGTTAGTTGGAATTGAAGTGGTGGGTTCAAAATTTTTGGCCACATTAAAAATAAGAATGATCGTTTGGAGAGTAGAAGTCACAATCGCGGAGGCGGTAGATCGAAACTTTGGCCAGACCTTGTACGAGAAAATAGAAAGCTGAGCATCTCTGCAGCGCTCCAGAGTGCGATAGAGAGAGTCTTTCGGTCGGGAGAGTCATGTTGTTCGCTTTATAACATTATTTTATTTTATTTTATTATCAAAGAATAAAATAAAAATGAATAACACGAAGCATTCTCACTCATAGTTAAAAAAATTATATAGCAATGTTAATAAAATTGCGAACGAGGTGCTGATGCATGCATAGCAGAGTCCGTTTCATTTTCACAAGTCACGGTCCGATTTTAAGGGTTCTGAACGGTATATATCCAGATATTTTAATTATGAAAGCAAAGCTCAAAAATGATCGCAAAAACAAAAATCAAACTCCATCAAAAACGTCAGTTCAAAAGGAAATATTTTACGTAATATGAATAAAATAAAATAAATATTATGAAATCTGTGTGAGTGTAGTGTGAGCGCTGATTGGCTGGGAATTGCGTGCCGCGACAAAATATCCACATTTCCATCGCGTGTCCACCTCACTGGACGTAATATTTACTAGTGAACTGTACGCCTTCATTTTATATGTTAATCTGTTGTTATTATCCTTAATTAGGGGAGAATTGTACTCGTTCCATGTCGTTTTCGAACGCAATTTTATTCATTTTAAATTCCAATGTGGAGTCTTTTTTTATTCTTAATAACTTGCAAACATAACGAACGAATACGCTTGATTTAAAACTTAAAGAGATAAGTAGTTTCAGAAAGCATTTAAATTAAATAATGCATTTTCTATATCAGTTCATAATTTACTTGCCAAAGAGTAAACGATTGAATAACTTAAGTAAATCTGAGCAACTTTCTGCTCTGAGCAATAAAACAACTAAACCACATTTTATGGAGCGCTATGGAGTGCGGCTTATATTCAATGAACGCGGCAAATATTTATTTCTAGTTATTATATTATTGTTTGTGTTGCCAACGATTTCTATTCGAGTGAGCAAGACAAATTGCAAGCGATTGTCGATGACGCACTAGGCGGGAAAAACGCGACGCTACACGATACAATTTGCTTTAAGAATTTGCGAAGAGAACAATATGAGCGTTTTTTTTTTTTTAGTTGCTCTCTTGTTGTCATGATCAATAAATAAATAACCTCTCAGTTATTTGTATTGAGGACCTAATATACCTGTGCCTAAATCTCGCTACTTTTTAGTTAGCGAAGTGTTACCAATCATAGTATATACGAGTATATGTATAAACCAATTAACACAGAGGTAATAAGAAACATAACATAACTATTCCATTCAGAAGCAAAAATGATTCCAAAAGTACATTCACTCGCAAAAGTGTTAAGCCAGCGCCATAATTTATACCTTCAGAAATATAGGTAATAGGCTGATATTCATCACGGCTGGCTGAAGCCGCAGCCCAACTGATTACCGCATCGATTGCCCTGATTAGCCAATTGTGTCGCAGCTCCGAATACCTCGCAATCAACGCTACGTAAATAACGATTGTGAGCTTCGATATTCGACATAAATCGCTTAGTACAGTCGATGGGAAAAAGTTTATGATGATTTTTGTAATATCGTTTTTTGGTACAGAGATTGCTTACTTTCAAATTGTGGTTTGTTCAGTTTGTCTGATTGTTCTTTTTATCTGTATTACTTAAAGAAGTTAAAGTAAAGAAGCTTTTGGTAGTAACGTTTTCTACTAGCTATTATAAATGCAAATCTAACTTCGTCCATCTGTTACACATTCAAGTCAAAACCACTTCAATGAGATTTTTCAGGCACTGATCTGGCCACCAACTCTTCTACAACTCACTTTCGTTTCTAAGCTACACTTAACTCCGACAACCACAAGAACTTTATACCTCATTGTGACTCGAAGACAGCAAATCAAGTATTGCACTAATATATATATTTTTTAATTAACGACTCCCACAGTAAGGAATTTAATCCTTGTGTCGCGGCTGTTTCACAAATATACAAATCACATGCACAAAGACACCCAGTATATTTGTAGCGTTTTCTTGGCCCAGTGCGTGTCCCCCGCTAATCTAAGACGTTTTACACAAACACCATCAATCAGCCGCATGACAGAGCAATCGGAAACGGATTGTGAGCAACAAATTGTACGCCCGCGAACGCGTCCTTACCGGTTATTATCTAGCTTAGGATATGTTTACTACGTCATACATGTATATATATTACGTCCCTGGTTATATATTTCTTACGCGAATGGATAACTGACTATTATGTCAGTTTCTCAGTGTGAAATGTATCTTTAATAGTCAAAATATACTTGCTGTAGTTAAAGAATCGTGTTTAGTTTATTTTTAACCCCTTACCCAATATTCCTCATTGTCCTTATCACTATTTGTTGTTTGGGATAGACGCAGTATAATAATATCTACTTCTTCTATACCAGAAAAAATCCATATCGGACGACATCTCAAAAGACTTTGCAGCTGAAAATCAGACGGCAGGTCTAAATAGATCAAAAGGTTTAGCCTAACAAAAGACCTGATCCCATGCTACATGAAATGTTGCTGAAATGCATGAAAAGCTGCTAAGACTTGTGAGATGACGTCAGATATGGATTTTTTCTGGTATAGAAGAAGTAGACATACCGCGTCCATCCTAAATAATAAAACTCTGAGTTTGTAATCAAACTCTATTAAAAAATGGGCCTTCTCGGTTCCGTTGTTTTATTCACCACCTAGTGAAAAAAACAAATTTTCAAGTCTAGCTTCAAATGAAATTAGCAAGTAGCATCTCTTTAAAACTCTCGTTACACGTTACCACACATAGGGAACTCGAGGTACAAGTTAGTTACCCCAAACAATATAGTGCTCACAAATCTTGAGAACCATTTCATATCTTCGGGGCATGAAGCGAACTCCACGCTAACTGCGTTATCTAGTTAAACCTGCAAGTAATATCTTCCGTAGTGATGGGAATCTTCGAAGCGATTCCTTGTTTATGTTTGTATGGATATATTGAGGTTTTGACAAGTCTTTTTAAAAACGACTTCCGCATTAAGGTTTTGAATCCTTGTATTTCGGGGAATATTTAATCATTCAAGTCCCATGCACAAGGACCCTGTCTGAGGACAAGCATTCGTAAATCAGACAAAACTTGTCTCAAGCGAGGATCAAACCCTCGATACGTCGCGCACTGTGGATATGTAGTGGTGGCCACAACCAATCTGTTATCCCAGCGGTTAGATAGACAAGTTATGAAATAGACATCAACATTTTATTTTCTCCTAGACAATTTACTTGACAATACTCATTAGCGATGCATTTTCACATTTCTTAGCATATATTTCAAAATTACATACGCAAGAACGACACTTGTCTGAATGTCGCACGACAATTATTAAAAACATAAATATTACCTAAGGACCACATTTATCTGTGCGTCAATCGCCAGAATTAAAACAAAAAATTCAACAATTGTTATTCAAAAAACACACCAAACGCCATTCTAAAAAGCAACGGGAAACAATAACAGAAAATGGTTTTCTCATAAAAAAATATCAAATATCGGGTCACCGAAAACGAATAGTCCCATCACTAAAGCACAAGATAGTGTTGCGCCAGCATATTTCTCTCAAATGTGTAAACTTGTCCTCGAATAGTTACGCACTTTACACAATGAAGGTGATTCTGGTTTCAGATTAATTAATTCTGAGTAGCGCCACGGATAAATAGGAGTCGGTTGGGGCCGTATGTGTAGTCTTGACTGCTATTTGTTGATCTTAAGAGAGGTATCTTAGGGAACTAGTGGTGGGCTTTACAGGTAGCAATGGAGTGGTCTTCCAGCTTTGGAGTTAAATTTCTGCATTAGCATTGTAATTTTTGTTATGTCAAGTTTGAATTGTAAGTTCTAAAATTAAAAAAACAATGTACAATCTGAAAATGAACTTCATTAAACTCTCGTTCATACATTTCAGGGATTTAATCAACGCTACTCTTCCTAAAATTTAATTTATTTGCAAATTGAAATAAAACATATAATTTTAAGAGGGTAATTCAGTATAAATGAAAAAATTGGCTGTCATATTTTTGTTATACAAATCAACTCTTTATATTAACAAGTAGGAAAACATTTAACCACACGATAACGTAATATTATATTTGACAAATAAAATCAAGCGTTTAACTAAAATATTCTAGTATAAATTTCAAAAGAATGTAAACAGCTTGAATTGTAATTCAAGCTTCAAAACAACAACTTAGAGCACGCATTTACGACTGTTTCGTATTTCCTTTTCTTTTTTTTCTGAGCGTGTTTAATTACAAACCATTAGTATTACCGCTGTTACTATTATTACTGCCTTAAGTACTTAACACGTAAATGTTAATTTTCTAAAGAATAGGTTACTCGAGTACATAATAGTTATTACAGGACGTAACTGACGCCCGTTATATTATCACATCATAAAGCAGTCCTTTATGTTGTGCAAACATGCCATGGTATAGTTTTTATGTCATGGCCTACATTCAGAATTACTTCAAAAGTCTTATATTCTACTAGCTGTTTCCCGCGACTTCGTCCCCGTGGGTAGTGGATTATAAGTTATGATTTGTACCTGCCCTATTTTTTTCACATTTTCCTTTGTATCATCGCTCTTATTAGTCGCAGAGTGATGGTTTATAGCCTAAAGCCTTCCTCGATGAATGGTCTATTCAACAAAAAAATATTTTTTCAATTTGGACCAGTAGTTGATGAGATTAGCGCGTTCAAACAAACAAACTCTTCAGCTTTATATATTAGTATAGATGATGTAAATAAAAGAAAGTCTGCACATATTTCTTTGGGAAGCGATGTTAACTTTGACTGCAGAATTAGTCTGTCAAGTAGTTGGTGAAAGGACTTATATTAAAGTCGTTTGTGTATTCAAAGTGTAGTCAAAGAAAAACATACATGTTTTAAGATATGTAAATAACTGTGTTTGATTGAATTACTAAAAAATATTTATATAAATAATAATTTAAAGTGCACATATTTTAAAAGTCCAGAAACCAAACTCATTTTTTTATAAGCTTGTCTTGAATCAAAATGTCTACCACAAGTATCTATTTGGAAAAATAGAGACTATGAATAAGTTCCTAAGATGCGTTCGTTTATACGAGCTTAAGTAAATTTTCAGTTGTACAGGCCCATCGGCTTAGCGGGCGACGAAACGGCCTGTGAATATAGCAGTTTTGGGTTCCCTTTATATCTCCCGCCACCAACCTTTTGGGGTAAACTGGATATTGTCTGATCAAAATGAAAACGATTTCATATTCCATAAAATGTTAAATGGGTTTTCTTAATTTCGCTTGCATTTTCTGAGATTTTATGACCATGTTCTAAGTGGCTTTTAAATATTAAGGTTTAACAATAGATTTTAAGTATTCGAAACTACGTTAGTCTAGCATCGGAGACATTGCCTCGATTACAAAGAAACTAAAATTTATATATTTTAATAAAAAAACAATTTTTTTTCCTTGGGAAAAGGCTAGGCCGATGAATAAAAAGAACCTCAAATTTTCCTTTCGCGTTTCCTCGAAAGATTTCACTGAGAAAGTATGTAGTTACAACAAACATTTTATGTATTCCATAAAACTTTTTTTAACAGTTTTCCCTTTTTATCCATTTGGTACGGAATCCAAAGAAAAATACGAATTCGACGAAAATAAGTTCTCCCAAAGATCTCACTGAATCCCAATACTTCATACTTTTATGTATTTAATATAAAAATATTTCTATACAAATGCATAAAGGTTGGAACACACGACACGCTTCTGTTTGAACTATGAAATTGAGACGTGGATTCAATGTTTGTTCTATAACAGCGTATAGTGTGTACTCTGCTTTGTCGCGTAAAAGATAGGGAGACGAACTCATCTTAGTTTCCTGTTCTGAAAATTATCTTTAGGAATATATATATACAAAATTTTCTTGTATGGTATAATTATAAAAAATAGTATAATTAAAAAAAAAGTTACACTTTGTAAAAATCGGTTAACTTTTTTATGAAAACCTTGATCACGTATGTTTTTTTTTCGAGAAATAGACTTTATTTATATGAGCTTAATTATTTATATTTGTTCAAAATGTAAATATTAGTTTAGTTTAATTTATTGTAGAGCTAATAACTGATGAATATATTTGTTTACAATTCAAGTTTCCATCAAATCAGAAAATTACTAACCACAGGACTACTATGCTTATAAATATTATTATCTATAATGAAATCTTCAAGATCCATTAAAAATCAAATAAACATTAATTTTCTACTGAAAAGCATCTTTTTTAAATTAACTCGTTCACACGAGATCCATTATCGTCATAGTAACAAGTTTTTGAATTTAACTTTAGCTTACTTTATGTCTATAATAAACTGCAAAAATAACTAGATATACTAGAATAGATTGTGTTTTTGTGAGGTCAATGGGCCTGGGGGAATACCACCACCTCTGAGGGGGAATTCTGTTGCAAATGTGGGAAAGAGATGGCACTATCAGCTGTGAAGTGCGCTGTCTTGCTTCCACAGTTGAAAAGTCTTACTATTAGATTTGACGCTTGGCCCCTGATAGACACAGCCTATAGCGTGTAGCTTTAACATTATTTGTTCTATTATCAAAGTAGTTTCGGTTGGAAAGTTTATAAACTCATTTTAAATAGTGTAATGATTCAGTAGGTATCTGTTTTTTGATAAAACTATTTATTTTAAATTTTTGTATAGCTGTGGATTTTTCAGACATTCAATTTACTCGTAAATAAATAAGTCAACTCAAAACTAACATATGTAGATCATACAAATATTTGTGCTGCGCTGAATGGACTGCTATTATAGTGATGCTCTATCTCACTTTTTTATGTGAACTCAACATCATTAAGTTATGTTTAATATTAACGAAACTGTAAATTAATAATCACATCTATGAACACAGTACACCTGCAATATTATATAATACAATATGTAATTAGTAACAACAAATAATTACAGTTATCTGAGGTGAGATGCTATCGAGACGGCAATTAACGATTAGTACATTCTATTCAAGATACGCTACGGTATACCAAAGAGGTGCTACAGTCACCGCTTTTAACTCATGTTTGCACTCCGTACCTACCTTGTTATTTCTGCCTGTTTGCATAAACAGTTTCGAGCGCAAGTGAGTAGGTACCTATACATTATTTTTAATGGCTGCCGGGATACATAGTAAAATCGATATTGACTATAAATGCTGTAATGTGTTCATTAAAAACAGAACGTGCATAACGTTTTACGAGGCTGTATACTTTGGATACGTTTCATTACGCAAATTTATATTTTATTACGTTTTCTTAAAGGAGATATTGCTTTTTTATGGCTTTCCGTACCCCTTTTTCTTGAGGTGGCGGACCTTTTATACTGGTGTGTACCTGGAGCATTTGTTCCTAAGTGGAATTGAAAAATGACTGAGATTGTTAAAGAAATGGGTTACTGTAAAATGGAAAGCTTCCGAATCAGGAGGATGAAGAAATTATATAAAAAAAGGAACAGTAATACACCAATATTGAGGTTGATCCCTATTTTTAAGTGAGTAAAAAACTGTTCCACGAGGGGCTTGGTAAGAAAAGTTTCATAATATAAACAAATTCGATGTCACAATTAACGATTTTCGAGTATTTTTTTGAAGAACACGATTATCGAGTAATAAAGCGTTAAACGCCACGAGACTCCGCTTAACAAAATAAATTATTTATTTTTGGAAAATAATTTGCTTTTATGTCTATAAAACCAAAGGAATTTCGAAATTTTGTACAAAATTCATTTAACATTTTTTATGATATTGTTTTTAAATGAAGATGTAAGTAGTATATGTTACTTAAAACTAACTTAGCTCAAAAATTACACACGTTTTTACCTAAGAAGAATAAAATGAACCAAAAAAGCGGGAAACAATCCCAAATATCCCGGCTATACATAAGTGCTAGCTAAAGAAACAGCAGATGTCAGATGATTTATACTCTAACAGATTGGGAGCAATATTTTTTATGTCAGCCATTGACATTTTGTAATATTATGTCCATTCCGACGGGTACAGCTGAATTATACATTTTTCCGGCATTTTTTGAGTTTTTAGGCAGTTTAATGTAATTAATTGTTGGAATGGGTGCTAAATAAATTGTTGTCTTATTTTTAAACGTATTTTTAAGTAAGCCGATTTTGCTATAGAGCACATATCCTGATGCATCAAAATATATAAAAAAGAAATGCGCTTAAAAGTTCAAATTATATTTTTTCTTGAAAAAATCCGTAACGTTGTCAGACCATGTAACTATTTATAATTATTAAATCATGTGCAATGGTAGTTTTCAATAACTACTACATCTATTTAACTACCAAAAGGACGGAAAAATCATCCCTTTCAATAAACTAGCAACTATAGACTGAGTAGTATAACCAATAAACTTCAAAGTCAATAAAAGACAAATCCTCTTAGCAATTTTATTATTAACACAAAAACCATCCCTACATCAAACCTTGCCAATGAAACTACTTCTTATTACACCTAGAATTGACTAGTAGAGAAGGCCTAAGGCATTTATACCTCCTTGGCACATGTTTCCAAGTACAAGAAGTACAAATGAATAACTTAAAACAAAACAACTAAAAGCAACTTCAATCAAAATGTTCTCGAAAACAAAATGTTGAAGGAAAGTGAAGGGTTGAGTATTAAACTCGACTATATTATGTCGAGTAACAAACTCAGGTGATCAAATGTATGTACACTCGTATAAACAACGTCGTGCGTTTAAATTGAAGATTCTCGTCGCGTTTTCCCCGGATTTATGAAAGCTGGATAAGGAATTGTTTCTTTGATGCCTTTTGGTTGTTTTTTGTTTTTCATATTGTATTTGGGTGCTTGGTTGCTTTGTGATGGATATATTGTGTTTTTTGGTGTTATATTGTGTAATATTATTTCTGTTCTACCGCGTAAAATTATTGCATGCTCTACCTAGGGCAAGTTATATTTCGCTTATAAATTATCAGTCAAGTCGTCGAAGTCACCAAGCCGTACAAACTGTGCCCGAGGTATCGGGTTCGATCCCCGCGTAGAACAAGAGTTTGTGTGATCCTCTAATCTTTTCCTGAATCTTTATCTTTGTGCATGTGACTTGTTAGGGAAACCTGAAAGCAGGAGTCGTTAACAAACATTCAAAATTATAATGGAATAACATGCGCAAAGGTAAAAATAACGGAGTAGCTTTTTATCCGTAAGTGATGTAAAATCAATTACCTAAAGTTCTCTACTAAATTTCTTATCCATAATGCGTTAATCTTAAGCGTCATGTACGACGATGTTTACATCGCTAGAGCGATGCAAATAAACTGTGTCGGCTTAAAATTGACGACACAACATTCTCATTGTAGATGTTGCTATAATTCTTAAGAAAGTGTTCCTTTACAACGATTGTTAAAATAAATGAATGTCGAATTTGTTCTCCAAATCAAGGGTATCGTTTAACGAGGATGTCTGGATATGAATGCTTCTGTGACTTTTTATGTAAGTTTCATTTTAATTTTTTTTTTTTGCGTATACCAGCTGAGACACTCATATCGGCAATTGTTTATTATATGTGAACTATATGGGAAACTGAAATGCCCGCTCGGTGCGTAAATCTTCTCTAAGAAGTTTCGTTACTAAAGCCACAGGAACCTAATGAGTGAAGTAGCCGCTCTGCCGAAATTAGCTGGGATATCACCATCGTCACATGCACGTAGAGTGAGCAAAAATCTGAGTGAACAGTACCTTACATTTTTGCCTTATGGAAAAAAAAACTGTTTTCATCAACGCTCTATCCATTCTGGTGTTTATGTTGCACTTGAGTTGCCGTAAAAATGATTTACTAAAAAAAACTATCTACATTAAATTAAGAGAATTGAACGTAAATAATGTTAACAAACAAAAATATAAATAAATATGGTGCCGGTATAAGCAAATTCGTCGATTTCTTATACAGTTCGACAAGTTATTTCCCCTGAGGAAATGGGAGTCAACTGATTGACTTGGATGCTTTCCGCGCGATCACACGCCGACTTCCCTACTTCCTTTTCAACGTCGTATGATTCCACTTTTCTTTTTTTGTACCATTACATTTGCTTTATTTATATATTTATAATAAATTACATTAAAAATATTTTTTGCATCTGAGCAGAACTAAGGGGTTAACCCTAAGGGGTTGACCCCTTAGTTCTGAAATGAAAATTGGCGCTGAACATACAGACTTTTGGCGCGATCTCTTGACGATATGGAAAGAGCGACTGTCGCAACCCAGAGCACCTAACCTTAGTTTGAAGAGTGAGTAATTGGGTGCCGAGGCGCATCCTCACCTTCCGTGGAAACGAAAGTTCTTATCGGACTCCGTTATTTTGGAAGATACCTGTATAGGTATGGTGTGGTAGCGTCACGATTGTGAGGACCGCCCGAACGGACATAGCGACGGTAGGGGTCTACCAATGGCGACCTCCCGACTTATAGTAACGTTCGTTAGTAAGCCAAGTGACGTTCTAAAATGACTAATTCTCTCTATATCGTCAATTACAAAGACGGTATGTCACCTATTTGCTAAACGTCTACAGTGCCTCGTTATTGAACCAGGCTGTATTACTCACAACGCCATCTACCGAAACAGCGCGTCAAGTAGGCATTCAGCAGTAAAGACGGTAGCGACATCTCGAAGCTACAAAATTATTCAACCGCGACTCAAATTAATTTGTCCATTCCTATTTTTCTAATTAAAATTTGTTCATAGAAAAAGATTTGTTTTCGTTTTTCAATTTTCTATACGAAGTCACTTGAAGTAAACGCTAAATTTCAATAAGACCCCCAAACACGCCTACTCTAGTAAGGTTGCCTTATAAGCAACTCTACTACTGCCACAGATAAAATGTAATCGACCTACAATTTTTTGTGTTGCAACGTTGCATGCCTTTGTTCGATCTATATGAGATTGCAAGGCAGTAGTCGCTTTGAGAACCTTTAGATATCAAACATCTTCTAATATCGAAAGCTTGCGATGCCTTGGATATAAAAGGGTTTATTCTATTTTTAACACTTTCGTTAGTTAGATGTTAAATGATGTAAAGGTTTTCACGCGTATTTATCGGGAGTGCCCGACAAGTTGCTTGTCCTTAATCATGAGCTGACGCTATCGCACTCCCGATAAATATGATATAGATGTTTTAAATATTACATGTCTTTAACTTACTATATCATAAATTGTACTTAAAGTAAATAGGTAATCTTAAATCACAAAAAATGAAACTTGCTACAAATTTTATCTCCATCAATTTGCAGATGGCATCTAAAAATACATATTTATCTATCTGACAAAAGTTAGAATAGAGTAAAGAACAACAATCAAGCTTCTTTAGAAAGTTTCGGTAAAAAAAGTTTTGTTTACGTAAACAGGAGCTGGGAAGGTGAAGACGCAAAATAAAGCAATCAGTTATCCGTAGGGTTTGTTTTTTGATAAAAACGTTGACTTTGCAATCTTGCGACTGAAATTAAGAAACGCGCGGTACGAAAATTGAGGCGACCGGAGATCCTGTAAGAACACACGGACTACTCGGTATTCTCGTTATTTATATTCTGTTGAGTTTTAAGTGTGCTTTAACTAAAGAATATCTTTTTTTTTTATATATCCTGGGACAACTCACACACGGTTATCTGATCCCAAGCTAAGCAGAGCTTGTGTTATGGTAACCAGACAACTGATAAACTTACTTATATATTTCTAAGATAAAGATAAAGATAAAGATATATTTATTTGTATAAACATGTGTAACATAAATACATACATATTCTAGATAAATTACACCCAGACACCAGAACAAATGATCATGCTCATCACACAAGATTTGTCCTGGGCGGGAATCGAACCCACGACCTCCGGTATAGCAGTCAGGGTTGCTAACCGCTAGACCAACAGGCCCGTCAAAAATTTAAACCCTATTACTATGAAACCTTTTATTTAATATCTGTCTTCGATCGGTCTCTGTGTTGCCGGTGACAGTAAATTTTTCACAGTCATGTATTTAAATATGTTATGTTGGTGCTATAACAGCAGTTACCAATTGAGGTTAAGCAACGGCTGATACAGTCATAATTTTAATGAGTAATGATTCGTTTTAGCAAAGTAGTTTGTAGCCTATTTCTCCGGATCCCTTAATGTCACCAGACATACATGGCATACATTTATATGTCTTTTATTGATATATATTTTGAAAATTTTAGTCTTTAATCTCTGATGCTGAGCAAATAATTAAGATAATATTATGACCTTTTAAATCTTTAAAAAAATCTTTCAAAACGATATTTTAAAGCAATATTTAACTTGAAGCCAGACTCTACTAGCCTTTTGTAACAACAGCATATGAATAGGTAAGTATTCATATAATGACTGGCATGTCATATTGCGGCCAAAATTCAATGGTTGTTTACATTGCGTTGATTGCACGAACACACTGATTACAAGCCTGAATTACGTAATCAGAATACGCAATGAACAATCAAAAGTAGTTTGGGTCTGTTTAATATACGTCACATATATCTTTGAAGTTGTCATGGCAACGGGATAAACAGTTTTCAACAAACCTTTGATGCTTCGAGGCTTTTGCAAAGATGCTATTCGATTACAATTATTCCTGTCGGGAGTGAACAATAAAGAGTCATTTTGTGTTTTTAATTTATAAAAAAAAAAAACAATAAAACATACAATAAACATACAACTGACTTCAAATAAAAACCACTGAATCAAACTTGATGAAATAAGCAGCTGTTTCACGTCAAATAAATAAAAAACCAACAAAATCGATTCATTCAGTCCGACATAATTATCACCAACAGCAAAATACACATGAATAGAGAACCTAATCCTTTTTGAAGTCGCTTGGAAATCAAGTGGGTTTTATAAATTCGATCTACGGTTTTGGCGAAAGCTCAACTTGCAGAAATGAAACAAGCAGTGGCAATCTTATTTTTTCTATTAAAAACTCCCATAGTAAGGAACTTAATTCCTTGTGCAGATTCCATGCACAATGACACTCAGACTCAGAACAAACATTCATGGATCACACATATGCTTGTCCTACGCGGGGATCGAACCCGCGACACGACGCGCTTGGCTTGGTGACCTCTACCACTCGGATATCCGTGCATCTGGTGCAACGTCAACAAAATTATCGACATAGTTTGTCTGTTGGTTTTATTAAACATTGGTTAAACAGACGTTTGTCAGTCTCCAATTCGTGAACCGTATCATCTTCCTGTACTACACGAAAAGAAATTTACATTTTAATTTTGTTCCACAGTGACTGTTAGAACTCGGCGACGGTAACTGATCTGTTTGTAGCGATACTAACTTTTTGATTTACATAATTAACTAGCTGAGCTACTGTCACACTCGATTTGTAATTAAAGTGATCGCCTGTAGTTTGTTTAGGGGTTTTGTTGACTAGCATTTTGGGTTCGGGGTTTGGAGGTGATATCGAAGTTTTAAATGATGCAACGTTGCAATTTTATCTTGCGAACCCCCGTGATTAAGGACTTCGGTTGGGTGTGAAACT
Organism: Trichoplusia ni; assembly: GCF_003590095.1. Taxonomy (NCBI): domain Eukaryota; kingdom Metazoa; phylum Arthropoda; class Insecta; order Lepidoptera; family Noctuidae; genus Trichoplusia; species Trichoplusia ni. The sequence goes on from NC_039495.1 coordinate 222,189, forward strand.
AGTCGGGCAATCTCGATTAAACGCGTGAGTAAACTGTAAAAAGTTTAATAATTAATTATCCTCGAGAAAGTTAGTACCTAACCTAGCCTGGTACATTTCAAATGCAAAACTACAATTATACATTTAATTGTTTTTTTTTTTATCAGAAATATAAATCTTCAAAAGAATACCAAATTATATGTAGGGAGTTGACGAATTTAAATATTCATATTATGATTTTAACACTCTCGTGCCATACCCAGATTAACATGATAAATCATCCATTAAGATATGATCACCAGGTCTTTAGGGTGTTTATTTAGGACAATTCTTTCTGTGGCACAAGTTGCAACTACTCAATCGACAGCTAACGACGCTGAAAGCTGCTCAACGCTATTCAAACTTGGTTTGCTCATTATAGTTTTATTTCATTACCAAATCGACAAAAAATCAAAATCAAAAACTGAACATTACCAGTTTCAGGAATAAGCCTTCTGATTCCAAACTCAATTCCCATTAACAACACATATTCATACAACAGTAACAGTGAGATATTGTTGCTGTAACTGTACGTCAACTATCAACGCGTAATACCGGTTATGAAATTCCTGTGCGAGAACATAAAGGTACGAACAGACAGATAGGAATATAATGCATTAGTACACGAATGTGTCCGCACGTCTGGGTATGTAGGTGTTGTACACGTTATGGCGTATGGCAGATGGGTTTTTGGTAGTCACATTCTCCGTTGTAAGCAGTATGAAGACTGAATATAAAGTGTATTTATTTATTTGGTCCTTTATCTAGACGATACTAATACGAAATTAAACAAAAAAGGTCGTCGTAACTATATACGATATTAAAAATCATAATAAGTTGTTACGAGTAGCAATGTTATATCTTTAATACTAACTTAATATTATAAATGCGAAAGTAACTCTGTCTGTCTGTCTGTCTGTTACGCTTTTACGTCTAAACCACTGAACTGATTTTTATGAAATTTGGTACAGATATAGAGTTGACTTTGAGAAAGAACATAGGATAGTTTTTATCCCGGACTTTTGAAGAGTTCTCTTGGAAACGCGATATAACCGACCTCGACGCGGGCGAGGCCGCGGGCGAAAAGCTAGTTGACTATAAATTATTGAACATAATGAAATATCTTGTATTAATTTCTTAAACTAAGTTTCAATAAAGCTATTTCTCTAAAACATAAAAAAGCTCCTGTACAATACTTATTCGATTTTCAACTTCACCTAGACACAGTCTAAATAACAATTTGGTCTAAAATGTTACTAGTAGTCACGTAGTTACATGTGTTTCATCATTGATGTGTCGAAGCAAACGGTAAACTATTTTCAAACAAGATACGTTCATTTTGATTGGATCGGTACTGTTCTCTCGCGGATTCCTTAGCAGGTACCTAGGTAATGAGCTGAGCGATTTTAACATTTATTATTTGACCGTTTAAGTCTAATTTTGGAGAAGTATCGAGGATCTAATTAAGGTTAGTGGTTTTGGAAAAGAAACAGATTTTCATCGCATAAATAGAATAAAGAACATAAGGTGATAGTTGATAACAGTAAACGTGGAATGCTTGGTTTGCGTAAACATAAGTAAAATAGCAGTCTATATTTCTTTTAAGTGTATTGTGTATACTTTGATGTGATTCTTTTTAATCATATAATATTTCTGGTTTTATTAGTTTAGATTTTCCGTGCCACAAAAGGAACCCTCTTACTGCGACTCAGTTGTCTGTCCGTCCGCTTTTCAGCAGGCTGTATCTCAAAAACTATAACAGGTGGAAAATTGAAAATAAACAACGGGGTTGAGCAGCGGTTAGTTTGGTCATCGATTTGATGAAAGAACATTTCTTGGTACAACTTGTTCAACTCGCAGTTAACTTCCACTTACAGTCACAACAACAAACAGAGATTAACAACATACAGTTTTCACAGCAAATTTACAATTACAACTCACTAATAATAACATAATCCCCGAAAATCCTACACAACCCAATTAATGTCAGTTTATCGCCAAACAAGACTGCATCAATAAATTGGTTCACCCCACTAGCTTAATAGTAAACGCCATGGAAATTGTAAATTGGTTTAACGTACCCGAACGTAAATCCATTGAATTGGATTGTAATAAAAATATATTATTGTTAAATAAATTGCGTTCGTGATTAAACGATTTAATACTCGTTGGTATTTTGGATTCATTGTGTTGTGGAATTATTTCGTAGATGCAAAATTATGATTGAACTCACCTATTTGTGTGGCAGTAATTTTGTTCGTTACGCTCTTTAAAATTGTTAGTATGGAATGTTTGTTAATTATTGGGAGGGTATTAATTAATTATAGTATTGTTTAAATTTAAAAGGATTACTCGAATCAAAGGATAATTGATTAAGTTACTAATAGTAAACACAATCAAAATGGATTTTTGTTAACTCGAAATAAACATTGTGAGTTGATGGAATTCTGCAGTATTCCTCGAATCATACCTTAATTAGTAAAATACAGTAACTTTTTTGTTATCTCTTCACAAACAAACGGCTTGACCAAATAAATGTAATTACCATGATATTAGCTCCTATTCTTATTAACTATTCTATTGACTGCACTGATACGAGTGGTTTGGGTAACCACGTCAAATCCACTCAGCGCGACGTGCCGCGGGTTGAATCCTCTGAGGACAAGAATTTATGTGATCCACAACTGCTTGTCCTGTGTCTGAGTGACTTTGAGCATGTAACTGGAATTTTGTGTAACAATATACAAGGTTTAAATTTCATAATGCAGGAGTCATTTTTTTTAATCTGATATTTGACTGCTATTAAACCAAGCCCATTCACCACCAATCCATCCACTGTGTCCCCACCCTTGGGTCCCGCGTGCTTGTATTCGCACAAGTTGGTGGCTTGTAAACTTTCGCACAAGGACTTTCATTACGACGCTCCACGCAAGAATGTTTGAAAAGTTTTCACTTACGCCCTTCGCAGTCATGATACTTTTAGCGGTAAAGTATTTCGACTGAGTGCTATTTTCTGCTCGCTTTTTGTAAAGCTAATTCGTAGTTTTATGTTCGTATTTTAGAGATTAAAGTTAGGCTCAGTTCTACGACGTTGCTTCGTGATAATCAATAACCACTCTTCAAACTCCAGGCGATAGAGATTTTGCAAATTTTGAAAAAATCTGCTATAAATATACTATATTCAACAGGAAATTGTATACAACTTTTGGGAGGCTAATTAATTCTTGAATGATAAAACGTTTTACATTTAAAAATGTATGACATCACTTATGGGAAACATACTCAACGTCAAATCGTCTTAAAAAATTAACACACGAAAATAATATTTAAGAATCAGACAACTTGCGTCAAACCCTGCACGTATATTCTTTTCAAAACAGATCTCAAACATTTCACCATTTCCCTAAAACTTTAAATCCCAAAAACCATTTCACAAAGAAAAAAAAGCACTAAGGCTTGTGTTAAACTTGTTCACAAACTCAGGACGAGGACCAGGCTTCAATCTAAAAGGATATTAAACTGAATCCACATTAGCTTCTCGTAGTTATTTTCAATTCGCCGTACGGGAACAGAGAGCTCCTTACATAGAACACTGTTGGCGCACGCAAACGTTTCACTGTATACCGCTCGGACACATGGAATGATAAATTAGAACCAGTACTTGGATGCGGCATTTTGAGGCGATATATTTTAAATTTTCTGCTTGCTTAGTCGTGAGGAATTGAAATTTAGAGATCTTGCTGTAAATCCAGGTCTGTGGTTTTCTGAAAACTATTTCAAATAAACGATTTTGAATTTATCGATCTTGGTAAAAGCCAGCTTTCTGACTTGAACTTAGCTTGACGTCACGCTACCGCATGGATAGATATAAATTTAAAAGAAATAAGGCTTTGTTAATTCTTTAACGCTTGTTGTTCTAAAATGCAATCTATGAATTCATTTTAAAAAATTGAGACACCTAGAGAGCTTTCTAATTTTGTTGTTATTTTAGGCCATGGCCACGCTTTGGATAAAACTTAAAATTAATTGCATAAAAAACATTTCGATTCTTAAACATCTTCAAATACATCCTGTACCTTCATTTTATCCGTCATGCAGTGTAATATTCGTTACGTCAACTGTTCACCAAGCCTACAACAATATCATCAACATCAGCCCCAGCTCCAAAGTTTCGTAGCTCGTCGCGACATGTTAGAACGGTAACGTTAGCAGAATAAATTGAAACGTCTCACCACCGGGCGACCGCGGCAACGATCCCAAGAACATTACACTACACACTTATATATACTAACAGTGATAGTGTGAGTTCGTTCGCATTCACTCCGATTACTCTCTGTCGTGTACCTACGGATAAATGTCGAATTCAAAAGTTTTCTGAATAAGACTGTGTAAGAGACAAAGGAGTGAGGCTTTGAAGGACGAGTTAAAAACGAAATAGCTTTGGACTTGTATGGAGGCATGGTGGTTGGAGACGAATGCAAGTTTCTGTTAAGGTAATATGGTATTGGCTATTTGAATGGGACGCCGAAATATCTTTTCGCGAATAACTCATGATGTAGGTGGTTAACTGGAGATTGAACAGAAGAAAAGAAATGGTAGTATGCTTAAGGGAAGTATCAAAGATTTTCTTCGCTGTTGCAATGGTCTTGGAAGAAATATCAACTAAGAGCTTCTTGCTGAAATTGGAGATGGACCCATACAAAAAAGCATGTATGGGATTTATGGGATTTCTTCTGATAATTGAGATGGATTGGACTTGTCGCTTTCATACAGCAAGCGGATGTGCATGCACATTTTAAGACACAACACTTGTTTATATAGCTCAGATCGTAGAAAATAATTTTCAATTAAAAATAACAGAAATCAAAAACTTACAAAACCAATTTCGTGGCTGAAATCTCATTCTTATAGAGAATAACATAAGTTACACTTTTGAGAAGATACAAAATTTCGTATACTTTACCTAGATAAATATTATAGACGAAATAGGAAATCACGTTAAGAGAGAAGGTTTTCTATACCAATTGTTCCAAAAAACCATTACCAAACCATGTATACAAATAAAACATAGAACAAAAGCTTCTGTTCTCAATTCCTTTGATCAGTAATCAAGTATAGAGTTACAAGTTACGTTTAATGTATTCAACATATGCCTTTGTGTCATTACGTCACAAATTGAAGTGTATCGAGTGAGTCGAGATTGAAATAAAAGGAATGATTAAAATGTCCTACCGTTACATGACAGAATTCATTCTGTAGTTACTTTTGTGTGGGGAATTGATACTGTATTCATGATAATTATAACACCCTGATTGTGTCGTAGTGATAGGCACTCGTTTTATAGAAGATTCAGCATTGTCCATACTCTGAATAAAAAAAATATATATACTTCCACTGTAGTGTAATCAGTGGTAGAAGTACCTCTTGTAGTTGTAGTTGATATTTATTCGAGTTTGTGACCTCAAGGAACTGTTAAGACATTCTATGCTCGTATTATTCTCATAGCGATCCTTGAGTCAGTTTAATTTCTCGTAAAAATAACACAATTAATTTATTCCATGATGACTTTTTGACTCAAGATAGAAAGGAAATATCGACTCCAGCGAACTCAAAATAAGACGTATGTAAAGATGTTGATAAGTATATCATACTTAGAGAATAAATCATTTCATTTTATTTAAGCAGTCTCAACTTTTTTGACGGTTCCTAGAAAATAAAAACACAGACCACAATCCTACTTCATCACTGAAAACTGTGTTGGGTTTGCCCAACATAGAGATCACTTTCCATCAAGTCTGGTAACACATCGGTCATTACTGATATCGAGAACGTAGTATTATTACTTAAGTCGTTCTGTCCGAGAGATCCGATATATTACGACGTCTTACTTCTACAACTAGAACTTTAAAAAGCGGTAGCATACCCCCTGAGGGTCTACTGAAGTTCTACCACCACGTCTTAATTTAATATCATTATGGTTGTGGAAGAGTGACAGCGCGATAGAGTGATACACGGTGTAGAGTGGCATCTCTCTTCCCCACCCGCAATAGTATTCATTTATGACGTGGCAGTAGGCAGCCTGATCTGAAGGCTTGAAAGTTTTACCGTAGATTCAGGGCCGGGCTTAATATTTTCGAGAGCATTCGTAAAATGCAGTACAACAATTTTCATCTTTACTGTTGAAGCTTAGTTTTTCCCATAGCTGGTACTTCTGTTTATAGTACTGATATATATAATTGTGGATACAGCAAAGTAGAAAAAAGGTTAGCATCCCAAAAGAACTTCCCCCTGAAATTTCCCATTGAAAATGAAAAGTAAAGCTAATATTAAAAAAAATACAGCAAAAGAATCCGTAAAGCAACCGCTATTAAAACGATAGTTAACACACATTTACGTCATAAAGTTCCTGTCATAATATTAATATAGCGCTCCAAAATAATTTGAGGGAAGTCGTTACCTCCCCGCTTTGCGCCACTACACATTTAGGCCGCCGCTTCGGAACTCTTAACTGGAACTACTGGATGTCTATCACACCGGAGGGTAACAGCCAAATTTTGGGAATAGGACGTGTTTTTTTATGTGCGATGGTTAAGAGGTAAGATGATATGGCTGCAAAGAGTTTTTCCTGTAAATGACGTCAGATAGAAAGGTGTGGAAGAAGAAGACATGTTGCGCTACCCCAAATAATAATTGGGATAAGGACAGGGGAATGATGATGCTTATGAGGTAAGTCGTGAGGTGCTCATGTGGTGTGCTCGTGTGCTTATGAGCGAAAACCTACTTATTAAACGCAAACCTTTCATTCTCATGCCAGCTTAATGTCTCATACCCAGTAGCTATTGTCTTATCACAGAATTCTTTGTTTTTTTCAAAGAAATGGCGTGTCCTTAACAATACTATTTCATGGTACCAGTTCTCTACAGGAAAACCGAGATCAGCTTGCACAGGCTAGGAAAACCATCAATTAAAACTGCTACTTTTTCCAATGATTTTATTGCATTACTTTCTTTAATGTTTTTTGACTCCCACATAAATTCAACAACTTTTCATCTTAACATACTTTACGGAATTCTTGACTATTTTTTTACTACGACATTCCTATTGTGACGCTTCGGTGTGATGTCTCCCCACACCCGGCAAAGGCCACTTCACGGGATCTTTATGGGCATATTATGCAACATTATGCATCTCGCATGCAAAACATATCGCGCGCCATCTTATATAATTTCAGCTTAGTCTTTGAGATTTGAGAGGCTTCGTAGAGCGCTTATTTTGTCGCGGCTTTTAAGTGCCTTGTTTGTTTGTTCGTTTGTTTGTTGCTATTAGTAGGAAATATTGGGCGTTTGGTAGAATTTTAAAGGTTTAGCGGCTAGGTAAGTGTTTTACTTGCGACTTTGACGCTTGGATACTTTTGAAAAACTTTCAAGTCGGAACGTGGATGGCCAGGTCGTTGAACTCGATTTGAAAGTGTGAAAAATGGTAGTAAGGAAAATGAGTAATATTATAAATACCAGTAAGTAGCCAGTTATTCACAAAATAGCATGATGGTAGTATCGGCAAATTTGCTGGTTCAAATTTTTCACTATATTTTTTTTTAAATAGTTCTAGTGACAAGAGATGTAAACTATGTATTTAAAATTACTAAAAAATTGACAGGATATATTTCGCACTATGAACACAACAACCACAAATACCCCAATTACCTGAACCCTAAATCAATTGAATTAACAGAACACATCCAATTACGATGCAACACGGTCGCATGTGCTGGTTAGGACCGGTTACAACTGGTTACAGCCGCTCAAAACCAGTTATATCCAGTCTAAACGCCCGGTAATGGTCCTGTTAATCGGGTTAAGTTGTATTTATCGCATGAATTCGCATGTCTGCCACTGTGTGTGAGTTATTAGCTATTGTGAATGGACAATGGAGCTATATGATATTGACCTGATGAATTGGTCAAAGGGACCATCAACCATCGTTGTTTGATGTGAAAGGGCAAACGGTACTGTGTATGTGTATATGTGGTTATAGAATAGATACTATTATTTGAACTCGAATCTATTATGAGTGATCAAATCATCTATAAACGGATTTATATGTAGACTTCTATAAAGTTTAGGAACTAATTTCATAATTAATTAATTAATGTATTAGATAGCTTTCGATACAATTAGAAACCCCAATTCGCAAACTATTATAGACCAGTTATGGCTCAAACAGGTATTATTCAAAAAGGATAAAACTTCTTACAAATATTTAACCACTCCATTGTATAAACCGTGAGTAAAATTTAATTATTCAATGTTTTGCAAATTCGTGTAAAATCAGATTGAACACTGAATTTTAAAACAAGTAAGCCACTTAATTAAAAACCAAAGTCCAAACGTCTGACGAATACGTCACATAACATCATAAATAATGCAGGATTGACAGTTAATATCGCCAGTCCAAAAAAATACCGTGCATTGGTTTATACATATCTATTCGCATTGAAATTGTCTGGACTTTAAAAGAGACTGTGACCCCTTGAGTTTGTTTCGACATTTCTTCTCAGGGTAGTCAGATAGGAAATGTCGACTCCAGCGTTCTCAAAAAAATAAGAAGACATGTAAAAGTGATGATATATCCTACTTACAGAATAAATGATTTCATTTCATTTCATTTCATTTCATTTCATTTCATTTCAGTTATTTAAAAAATAACAAGAAAACGTATCTTTCTTCTTATGTTCATTTTATCTGTGCAGCCTTTACCCGAAAAGGGACGACTAAGACCAATATCCAATCAATATGTTGTCCAATTCACAAAGTTATTTGTTTTAGTTGTTTCCTACTTAAATATTAATTTATTTGAAGTCCTCTACAAATAATTTGATTTGTTCAACGATTCGTCCAACGGGTCTGTTACTAAGCAAACTAGACTGTCGCTCTATACACTTATAGTTTTATCCTGATTGTACTCTAGGATAAATTGTATTCTCTATTACTTCTTGGTCTTTGTATTTCTTTTTAGGTATTCTTCTTCTTCTTTGAACCTCTATTCGTTCTTCTATTATATTAAATTTTCAAATACCTAGAGGCAAGTTCATAAGAGATAAGGCAAAAGTGGCAAGATGAAAGTAAAATGAATTATTTATTTGATAACGGTTTACTTAACGAATTTATCCGGACCGCCCAACTAATTTCGGACCCTTAAATATGTTTAAAATTGTGAAAGAGATAGCACAAGATCAAGGAAGATGTAAAACGTTACTCCTTCAAGTGGCCAGCTTTTTGACGATGAACACCTTAATGCGACAATCGTAAACAAAATCTATGCGAGATACTCATTGTTACACTTATTGACAGACTTGTAGTTAAGAAAGTAGTATTTACAATGATGATACAACAAAACAATTTCGATTTGAATCGATATCTCAGTTATCATATAGACCGGAGCTTGAAACTTTCGTAATAAAAGCCGAAACAGAAAAACGTGCAACAATCTCCATATTCCATATTCACAGAGGACGGTCAGACGCTTCCCTCAATCAACGATGCTGGGACCTCATTGTTCGGAAACGCCATCAAAAACAGACAAATAAAAGCAGGTTCAGAAGTGTCTAGATCGAACAGATTCAAAATCTGAATTGGTTATTTTACGGATACACGGAATAATTTTTTTTTTGTTAATGGTCAGTGAGAGATTCACAGTGACGCTTGGTGAGCAAGGAATATAAAAAAAGAAAAACATTTTATAAGATGGCCCTTTTTAGCTTCCTGTCTTTGGGATGTTTTTGTGTTTGTTTTTATTCAAACGAGGTCAAACTCTAGGGGTCAGTCATTTTACAGTAGAGCACCTGCACCTTTCGGATTCATCATTTAGTATTAAGTAAGCTTCATGACATCGATATTAAATTTTCAGGCAATATACATACACATGTAAAATTTTAACTTATAGGAAATTGGGAAATGTTCAGAACTTGCCAGATTTGATTGCAGACAAAGGCACTGGTGAAAGTAAATAAATAAAAGTTTCTAGAAATACTTGTGTTTAGAAAAAAATCTTAATTGGTTCTGAAATATAGAGTTATTTACTATATATTTTTAAAGGTAATCTCATGGAGTTTATTACCGTTTCTTCTCCATGGGAATGACATTTTAGAACTGTGCTCCTTGAGCCTTTACTGTAACGTTTTCAAGGTGCCTGGAAAAGAGCCTATTTCCAATAAAAAATAAAATTGGTTCATTATATTAAATAATACAAGAATTATTAGAAATAAAGGAGTTCAAAAATATGATCAAATAATCAAAAATATCCTAAGACTGACCAGACCACAGTCTTACCAAGAAACCTCTTACTACGAAAAATAACGAAACACTACGAAGTTCTTTCAACGGCGGCTTCTAAAACTTTAATAAACAGGTAATTCATATAAAACAGTTGAAATAATGTTTTATAGCGTTTCTTTGCCAGTTACCCGCTAACACCTGCCTCGCAGTACCAGACACTATTAAAGTATATCGTTAAAGTTACTTTATGAAGTATAAGAAGTTCGTAATAAACGAAATTAAATTGCTTTTATACGAATTTGAAGCGTAATCAAAATGTTCACGATCTTATTGTTTTTGATTAGCCTGTTTCCTCATTATTCCCTTACTAATTCTTATAGACTATTTGCCAAAAAAACTGTTTAGGCCATCAGTCAGAATCGCAAAAACTATTGGATACGTATTTTTGCTTTTATCGATCAGTGATTTCAAATCTCGTGTGACGTCACTTACCAGTAAGCTTTTCACTAGCAAGTGGTGTTTCTAGCTCTCACAACCACACTTTTCAATATCTTAAGTGCTTTCAATCTGCCTTAATTTATTAAATACTAGCTGTTGCCCGCGACTTCGTCTGCGTGGTTAGAAGATAATTATAAGTTATGACTTTTTCTTCGCTCCTATTGGTCGCAGCGTGATGATATATAGCCTAAAACCTCTCTCGATGAATGGTCTATTCAACACAAAAATATTTTTTCAATTTGAACCAGTAGTTCCTGAGATTAGCGTGTTCAAACAAACAAACTCTTCAGCTTTATATATTAGTATAAGTATATTAGTATATAGATGCCAACGATATCTTCGCTACGTTTCATCGATTTTTAATTTCTCGCGCGGAGATTTTAATATTACGATAACTCATTACCTATTCACTTTTTTGGTGTAGTGTAAAAGGCAATTTTGTTCTATATTACATGTATAATATATCTAACTTATTTATTTGGATAAGGATTAATACTGTATTGTTAAAAATAGGTTCGTAAATAACCCATAATTTTACTGTATTAAGAAAACACATAAAAATGGTTATTGTGGGTTATCCTTGGAAGATAGACATATACCACCGCGGACTTTTTTGTAGATTTATTAAAGAGGTACAAACCCGCCATACATAGTTTTGGAATGGCTTAATTTTTTCGACATGTTTAACTAATATCGTTGTAATATTGTCAGTTTACACAAAACCTAAACTTATTATACACTAAAACCTTCCTCAAGAATTGCTCTATCTATTGTTGAAAACCGCATCAAAATCCGTTGCGTAGTTTTAAAGATTTAAGCGTTCATAGGGACATACAACATGATGACAGAAAAAGCGACTTTGTTTTATACTATGTAGTGAAAATGTAAAAAGCATATTCTAAATTCTTGGAAAATCTGTCTGTGGTAAGTACTAAAAATACCTACTAGATTTAGTAAAATACCCGATTATGGTATGTATAAGTCGTTTTTCAGGTTTACAGCAAATATCTATTTAAGCTTCATTTTTGTAGCAATTTTTAATAATAACAGCAAAATACACTGTTCACATTACGAATTTTTTAAAACAAAACACTTGCACAAGTCTCGAAAGTCAAAAAACCCGTTACAAAAAACGAATGATAATTTAATTAAAACTTCACCGTCTAAACACTAGAAAATTAATATATAATTAACGAAATGGCGTGTGCACTTAAGTTGACTTTAGCAGTGACAAGTTAAAATACTTTTTAATGTTTGCAATTAAGTTCATTATAATTTTGTTTATGAGTTAACGTTGTGAGTTCATTGTCTTGCACATTTTCGCCTAAAGAAAATTCTTTTGTTTCATAAAGATAGTGAGTACGATAGAGAATATAGAAGTACTTCTTCATTCACGCGTCTGATCAAGAATAAATTAATTATGGCAATTAGTTTTTAACCATATAAAATGTAGAGAAACCTGGACAATGAAGTTTCTTGCTGGTTCTTCTCAATGAGAATGACAACCGTGCAGCGGCAGTCGGTAAAAGATCTGTAATTCATCGCTAATTAACCGCTTTTTGAGGCGTAATAAAAATAAAAACATTTTGATGTTCTATTGCGTTAATTAATAGATCATCACGAAAGTTCTGGATGCTCTCGAGTTATGGCATTTAATGCTTCTTTCGCGGGGGTTTCACAAACATTAAAATCACGCGTACAAACACACCAAGGCTCAGAAAAAACAACATAATGATGAAATTAACCATAAACTACACGAATGTTAAACTCAAAAATATGACGAAAAACAGTACCTAATATATATATCATTATAATACATATGCAATGTTAACTGACAACTGCCTCCCTCATCAAAATTAAGCCGCGTAAACTTGAAAACACCTTTTGACAGGCAACAATTGTACTTTATTGTGGCACATTAAACAATTGTAATTACCAAGATCTCAAGATGTGGGAAAATTCACCTGTTACCTTATATGACCGACACTTGACGAACTTAATTTGTTATATAATTCTGTAAGCTGTGAATGTGTTGCGAAAATAAATCTTTGAGGCATTTAATATGGTTCGAATTGAATTGAAAAATGAATTATTTGTTGTATTACGTATATAATATATGTATACACATTATATTTTATTGAAGGAGCTCGTGGCTAAGCTATAACCGCATAAGTGATTCGATCACAGGTTAAGCTATGCTTGACGCGGTTGGTCTGTAGATGGGTGACCATCTTTGTCATAACGAGTTCCTCCGTGTTTCGAAGGCACGTTAAATTGTGGGTCCCGGCTGTTATTCCTACATCTTTGACAGTCGTTACAGGTAGTCAGAAGCTTGAAAAAGTCTGACAACCAGTCTAACCAAGGGGTGTCGTGTTACCCAGGTAACTGGGTTGAGGAGGTCAGATAGGCAGTCACTCCTTGTAAAACACTGGTACTTAGCTGAAACCGGTTGGACTGGTAGCCGACCCCAACATAGTTGGGAAAAGGCTAGGCCAATGATGATACACATTATATTTTATTGCGACACTAAAAAGAGTTTTCATTTTTACTTGATTTTTGTTCCATTAGAAAAGTTACCTGTCCTCCTTCCATGTATTCATGTCTATGGCCAATATTTGACTTCAATTAGAAAGAATAACTTGTGAATTATCTGGGAAAAAAATAAATGCTTATATACTCGAGTACCTTAAGAATAAGTTCAAAATTTGAAAGAAGCGAAACGTTTTGATTTTAAATTATACATCGCTTGCTTAGCTGCCTGAAACTGCTAAATGAATTGATTTATTATGTACTGTCTTTGGAACCTCCTCAAATTATTTGTGCTGCGTTTTGTAGATCAAGTAGTTTCCTTTGATTTATAACTCTAGAAATAAAATAATTTATAGTTTACAGTCCACAACTCTTTCTTATCATAAATTTGTACTTCCATTTTGTATTTATTGTTTAGTTTGTTTGCGAAATATGTTTATAATTATAATTTTAGGCTCAAAATAGTGCAAAGGACATTCTAGATTATTTTATCTATTTATAATAAACAAAATACGACCACATTCACACTATTAAACAAAAAATCTTTTAATTATGAAAAAGGGGGATTTCAAAACTTCTATTTTTATTTAAAAGCCGGCGCCGCACCTCGGGGCGTAGGAGGGTGTTTTCAATAGCCTGCAATCACACGCCGACGCCGTTAATACGTAGTTCCACGTATATAATGCAGCCTCCCGTATTATCTACGTTTTCCCCGTATTCACACCTACGGCTGTGTGAATTTTATGATTATTTCCTGAAAATACGCCTGAAATAGCCGTGCTATCAAAATTACTGGGTTTTAATTATAAGGTAATTGTAGTTCTGTTTTATGTGTTGTTTTTGTTGTAAATGTAGTCAAAATTGCAACATGAAATCGTATTACAGTAAAGTTAACAATGGAATAATATAAATAATACAACAATATAAAAAGTAAATTTAAATTTCATAACTTGTTACTTTCATGTAACCAATTAAAAACACCTCTTGCCAAACAAACCGAAACCAAAAAAGAAAAATTACTTTTCTATTTAAAAATCCTTTATCAACAGATTGACACATATAATTTATTAACTATTTTAAGATCAAGAAAACCCCTTAAAACTAAAACCGTTTAAATATTCTTTTAGAAACATCTGCAACTTGAAATACAGACAAGATATGCAGTAGGTAAGCCTTGGAAATCCACCCGGTACGTATCTCGACCCGGTTAAAATAGGCCGCAATATGTGCACTAGAATAAGCCGGGTATAAATCTGCATGGATATTATCCGGGGAAGATACTTCCAAGATTATTAGCTGGATATTAAGATGGGATACGAGAATGGTGTTTATTGCTCTCGTAAAGTTTTCGGTTTTCAGTGTCGTTGTAAATGTCTGGTGATGAATCCAATGACGATATTAGTATTTTGAATCATCATTTGCATATTTGTTGTTCACGTCATCAGCTACCGTTTATTTATTTTATTTGTGATATTAATAAGATTGAGATACTAGCTGATGCCCGCGACTTCGTCCGCGTGGTTAGAAGATATAAGTTATGATTTATGTCTGCCCCGTTTTTTTCTCAGTTCCCATTGTATCTTCACTCCTATTAGACGCAGCGTGATGGTTTATAGCCTAAAACGTTCCTCGATGGTCTATTTAACGCACAAATAATTTTTCAATTTGAACCAGTAGCTCCTGAGATTAGCGCGTTCAAACAAACAAACTCTTCAGCTTTATATATTAGTATAGAAGAATAGATTTGATTCACATTATCAGTGAAGATTTGTTTTTGCATAACTAAGGTTCCGCTTTCTGTCTGAAGTTTCACATATATCTAAGGTTTTCTGATAAACAAGCTTTAAATTACTCTTTATTTCCAAAAAAATACAGATCTTTTTATATTATTTTTACACGACACGTCGCGCTCGGTGAGTTTGGCCTCACGACCTCTACTACTCGGATATCTATGCAGTCGGAAATTTGTTTTTCTATGGAAGCCTTATATCGCGAGTCCGACTAGCACAGGAACAGTTTCCATCATATCGAACCATTGCTGAAAAAAGATCTCCCTCGCACCCTTCTACCACTACACACACTTTTTGTCTCATTCCAATATCCCTCCAAGTGTCATGGCAAACTGCTTTCAAACCAATAATTAAAAACGAACAGTTATAAATTATTCTACATTAAAAATTAGTTAAGTAAATAAGGCTTTACAGCTCACACCGCACGGTAGAATTATGAGGGAATTTACGTCTTGCAAGTTATGATATAGTGGAGACTCCGTTTAGTTTATAGACGAAAATTAGATCTTAATATTTCCCAAGGAAGTTACTGAAGTCTGGCTCCCCTTTGCGGTTTCTACAACAAAAGGGACTTTGAGTAGAATAACTAAATACTAAACGATATACCTCTAATATTAGAACATTGATTTTCATGGTAATTAAATTAATACATCATTGATTTTATTAGGGTTTTAATGAACAGTTATTGGTGATGTTACATCATTATTATTATATTTATTTTGACATGAATAGATAAACAAAAATTTTCCACAAGTTTCGTTACAGAAAAGGGATGAAAACTTTTTTCAGTATCCGTCTTGTAGTTGAATGCATAATAATGGATTAATTAACTACCCCACTGAGAGACAAAATAGATTTTTACTTGAACTTTTTATTTAAACCCAGTCATAATCCATATTCTTATGGCCACCTCCTCCATCAGACAATCTCAACTGTAATATGATATAACTAATATATAAAGCTGAAGAGTTTGTTTGTTTGTTTGAACACGCTTATCTCAGGAACTACTGGTTTGAATTGAAAAAATCTATAGGCTATATAACATCACGCTGCGACTAATAGGAGCGAAGATACAATGGAAAATGTGGAAAAAACGGGGAAAATTCTAACCACGTGGACGAAATCGCGGGCAAGAGCTAGTGATGTAATATTCTCACCTAACAAAAACGGAAACCTACGCAAAATTACGTTTCGATCGGATTCCAAGAAGCGATTGAAATTTCGTTAATTGGTAATTTTTGCTATACCACATTCATATTACAAATGCAAGACTTTATGAATATGGTGTATTTATGGCTACAAACTCAGGTACCTAAAGCCTCAAGCATAAGCCAGTAACATAAAGTAGGTAAGGGAATTTTCCCCTATATTCTCTGATCAAAGAAAGTGCATACCTATATGGTACAATGGCTGAAACCTACGTATGAAGGCGGATAAGCTTTCTCAGGAATACGATCCGTCAGAGCTTGGAGAATTTCCAAGAGCATCAACGTCTTATTTACTTCACACATGTAATACGTGTTTCTTATTGTATATGTCACAAATGTATTAAAGGATCTCTGATGGATTATTTTGTATGGAACTTAATATTTATAATTTCTTACTTATCTACACGGACAGGCATTTCTCTAGCAGTACGGCTTCCTAACTATATCAATCTTACGAATTACAGTTTAAAAGAAAAAGAGACATGGAGACGTCGTTTGTTTTCCACTTTTTTGGGGTATCCAAAGAAAGGCTCTAATATCTGTCCATCTCTCTGCCACTAGGTGCCCAAGAATTGTCATAGCTAATTGATTATACTGCAAATCATACATCGACATCGATACCAGATGCCTCTATAGGAAATAGTAA
This sequence comes from Trichoplusia ni, assembly GCF_003590095.1. Classification (NCBI taxonomy): domain Eukaryota; kingdom Metazoa; phylum Arthropoda; class Insecta; order Lepidoptera; family Noctuidae; genus Trichoplusia; species Trichoplusia ni. The sequence goes on from NC_039495.1 coordinate 239,152, forward strand.
AAAAAAAAAAGGTTAAGCAATGATTGGCCCGATCATAAATGTGATGGATGAACACTCTTCGTCGCGAGTCCAAATCGCACCAAACTTGCCTTGTTTCTATTTCAGTAACTTTTTTATAGTAGATATCGTATTAGGTTTAAAATCTTATAGAGCAATAATTTTCGTACATTTTTTTACCCAGGAATGGATATTTCATAAACAGACAACCTCCTTACATAAACTATAACACAGTGCTCTTCGTATAATGTTTTCGCCTCAGCTCAGGTACGACATGAGAGATTCCTATGTGCCTTCTAAGACAAACTTCCTCGTAACGCTGAGGAGTGGAGCTAGAGTTAGTTCCAAACTAAAATACCATCGTGTGAGTCGACAAGGGATTAGGTGGTAAGACAGCTTTCAACTATTGTTAGTGTTAGGTGAAAACTGGAAAATTTATAAGGAAACTAGCTGTTGCCCGCGGACCCGTCCGCTACAAATGGAACACAAAATTGGGATAAAAACTATCCTTTCGTCTAAATCCGTTCAGAGGTTTTTGAGTGAAAGAAGAACAAGCATCCGTACATGCATACATACAAACTTTTGCGTTTATAATATTAGATGGATGTTTTATCAATTGTTTTTAATTTTTATACATGCTCGAACTCCGCGTACGTTGTGGGATGTACCTAGTAGACTTTATTTCTTAAAGTTATGCTAACATTATATATAACGAAACATAACATGATCATTTTAATATCTTACTGAAGGGCACAAGCCTCTCTCCATATAGGAAAGGTAAACGCAGCAAAAGAAGAATTGTACGACTAGGTGCTTTAGAAATTCATGACAAGTTGGAATTTCGATCCAATTTTTAAATATCACGATCGTTTACTCGTAAACGAGTTTAGATCGTAGCTGAAACTTAAAAAAACAGCTCACGGCGTGAAAATATAATTCCTTTTCCCACATTATATCCAACAAAAGCAGATTTAAATAAATTATTGAACGTAATGAGGAAATTGAATCAACATACCAATTTATATGACAGGCCGGAGGTTCGAGACAAAAGGATTGGCGCATTGCGGTCCTTCGGCACCTGTCGCGATGGGGTCAGATTACAATGGCCTTATTATACCCCATGCAACTTCGATTTACGTTGCTTTGTGTGCTGGCATGGTGCTGGTGGTGTAATTATGGTGAAAGGTATTGTATGGTGGAATTGTAATTTTGTGTCAGTATTTTTGTAAGGTGATTTTTAAGTAGAGTAGATTTTTTACGTTTTTGTCATAAAAGTAGTACAGCTTTTATGAAATAATGTGCAAAATTGTTCGCTTTTGGTCTATTTATTTCAATAAGTTTTTTTTCTAAACATGCTATTCCCGCCTTACGTAAATATCGCTGCAGTTAGTTGCAAAAACCTCCCAAACTTTGCAATATGCATTCTTGGATTACACAAATCCTTGTCTTGTCCTTTGCGAGAATCAGTGGGTTTGGCGTGGTGACCTATACTCGACTATAGGCTATACGGCTATACGGCCTATACCCATCATTATATTATGAATTTCACTATACTACTAACAAACACGTGAAAAGAACGCACCAAAACCATTTTAGTATGAGAAAATACATATCTACAGAAAGAGAGTACTTGACAAAATTAACCGCGAAAATCATAGTACCGAACAATTCCTAAAGGAACCTCAAGACGCAGTAAAAGACAAACATAAGATAACGTATACCCTCCACTAAGTTCGCTAAAAAGGCATAATCGAATAAGGCCAAAGACACTACACATTTTACTACACCAAACGAGTATTAATATGGAAAGTTTGATCAAAAGGCAAACTTTGCCAATCGCTGTCTGCCTTTTGTGTTCCGGTGAAATTAATGGCGGATGCGAAAACAAGGACCTCCGCGATGTAAAGCTTGATAAGTGCTTGTAGGTTAGGTTTTTACATCACTTTATATAGAATAGAACGTAGTATAGATATGAGAAAGGAGAAGTAAAAAAAGTTGCAGCCATCTTTTTTTAATAAACAACGGGTAACGATCAACTTGGGAATCAAATAATTTCAGATTACCTTAACCTACAACTCCACTAGTTGATCGATAGGTTAAGTAATGCTAGATACAGTCGGTGCGTCGATGAGTGACAATCTACGGCATAATGAGTTCCTTCGAATTTTGGAAGTTTATTAAATTGTGAGTTCAGGCTGCTATTTATACATGTTTGACAGTCATAACAGATGGTTTGAAGCTATGAAGTCTGACAACCGGTCTAATGGGTAAAGTGTTGTCTAAGTTACTGGGGTGAGAAGTGCAGCTATAACCGGTTTAGACTAGAAACCAATCCCAATATTGTTAGGAAAAAGGCTAGGCTTATGATGATTATCTTAAAGGCTTATCTTAAACATCAGACGCTTTTGCGTGTTAATTTAGTGAACAAGACTAATTTATAGGCCTAAATAACATCAAATCAGAGACTTAAAACTTACGTGTGACATAACTTAGTTAGCTATCACATGGCATAAACTGTCGCGGTATTGTGGCTTCCAAGGCGGCGGCGCGCGGCGTGACAAGCTAGCGGTTGTGGTCGACGCCAGGGAGCTGCGCCATGCCAAGCCAGGCAATACGATTACCGTATGCTAAGTGTATGGGAAATTTATATGACCATACGTAGAGTTAAGGACCAAGAGATTCTGGGACTGGAAAGATGGATGCAGGTATGTGAGACGATAAAGGAACTGTGAGATTACTATGAAAAGCAAGTCCAACCAAGTGGAATTTCTACATTTTTAAGACAATATCAAACGTTTATATTTATGGAGATTACAAATTTTGGTCATCACTATAGATTTGAGCGTCTCCGCTTTATAGAATTATACAACGAGAAAGTTTATAAAAATGTCACTCGGCTACGGCTAATATGATCTTTTGAAGTAGTACTTTTCCTGTTGTAAAAAGGCTACGGTGAACTTCAGAGTAATGCAGGCAGCGGAAACTGGAGCTTGAATGGGAGCAGCCTTGCTATGGTGAAAAAGACAACCGTGACAATTAATTGGAAGGTAAGCAGTGTAAGCAGTAGTCAAGAGTAGTGCTTAACTTTAATACCTACAAGGATCATAAGGTTTTCTTTATTTTCTTGTCGTGATGGCGTGGGACTAAAAATCGATCAGACTCTGAATTTTCATTATGTAAGTCAACTAATTATACCTATCTATATGAAAACCCCATAATGTATAAAACAGAAAAAATAAGGTGGTATTTGTTCAGTGGAAGTGCAAAAATGAATCAACTCAAGCAACACAGCGTCTCAATAACAAAACGATTCCGGAAAAACGAAACAATTCACACTAAAACGAAATTGATTGCAATAATTCGAAGAAGAACGTTATATCGCGCAGTTTGATCAATACAGTTTGTCAGTTATCTTATTATTGCTAGTGTAATGTCTCGGAAACAATGGGTAGTTACAGAACGATCTAATGAACGATAAAACCGTGTTTATCCTTATGATTCTGTATTTTTCTTAGCAACTTTTATTGGAAAGATAAAACAAGATTATGTTGTGGACTTAATAACGGGCGTTCTGTGATTTGTTGGCGTTGCTTGTTCTTTGTATAAAAGTAAGATAACTTCGTTGATGGCCTCTTCTGCATGCTGGGAGTCTTGGAGCTAAGAGAAAAACTTCTTCGAACTAGCAATTTTAAAGCGAGCGAAAGTAGTTTCGCTTTTAATTTTTGCTGACAAACAGAAGATGTGAAAAATCGAAGTTTGTCTTTGTAGTTTGGTTCAGTTTGAAATTATTCTCGTTCATAATTATTTCTTTGAAATCTATTAAGCAAGTTCTTGTTGGATATTGTACTTCATTCATGCACTTTAGTACCGTGCCAATAAGCAAGTTTTGTCTTAGTTTTCGTTTGTGCATTTTTTTCTTATTGTATGAGGCAAACTCTTACATTAACTTATTTCAAAGGGAACTAAAGAACTTGTTACTCAGATGTGAAAACATAGTATACAGAAATTACAATTACTCTTGCTTGATGAACACATATCAGACTCCAAATTAATACAGTTTAACCATTGTCACTCATGAGTCAACGTAGGACTCCTTTAGCCGACAACTATAGTCTAATGCAGAGTTGACAGAATATTATAGAGAGAAACATGTCGACGTTGAATTTGAAAAACCTACGACACCCTGGACTTGTTTCCATTAGATATCAATATTAATGAAGTAAATATGAATGAAGTACAATTATGGAAGTAAAAACGAATTAAAAAAAAATATTATTGTTTCGGTGGCACTTCGTTGAGTCGATTCTAGATAAAGTTTAATGAAACCTAGCTAAATACACTCCCAACAAATTTACCTTAAAAACAAAAAATAAACCAAATCAAAATCACGATCGATCCCATTGACACACACAGAGACATAATAGACACACAGATATATAGTCCCATCAAACTAATGACTCTAGTTTAAAGACATTTCCTATATAGAGATATGAACGAACTTAGAGGTCACTTCGCCCACGCTATGTCCCTGTTATTAAATTTCGTGACAACCACATGAGGAAGGAACTGGGAATAATTATTAACTAGTGATATTAATTACACCTACACACGAGATTGAGTTCCAAATCTAACCAAATAGTTGCAAGAAGTTAATACTGTTTTTCGTTTTGCACCTCATCTTTACTTTATTTGTAACGTAAACAAGAAGATGAACCAAGGTGCTTATTTAAGAAGTGCGACATGATAAAATGAATAAACTAAATAACGAAAACCATTAAGAGGAAAGGCGTTAACGCACCAGCAAAACCAGAAAAAAGGTACATAAAAATCTTTTCTTTTTCAAAGAGAAAACCAAAGCATGTAGGTATTGTGCAAAAAGTTTTTTTTATAAAACAGGACCAAGAACAAAGCTATTTATTTTCTCAAAGGTGAAGCAAAGATTTAAATAAATATAAATAAGCCAACAATCAAGTGCATGGAACGGTAATCCTACTCAAATCCGGGCATACACACCCGAGTCAGGTATGTTCAATTTGCACCAATATGCACCTGTAACCGGAATAGAGTAGCTTACGAAACAGAGGCTGCAATATACAGAATAAAATTTTCATATTATCAACGTAAACTAAAACTGAGTTTATTGGTATAGCCAAATAGCTAAAAAAAGTATATTCGTAAGAAATAGGTTATGCTGGCAAATTAATTTTCATATCAAAATGTTCAATGGTTAAAATGGGACAATGGTTGCTAATGAAGCAAGACGGACCAAACATTCGTGGCAAATTGGTTGTTTGAAGTAAATAAGATATTAGTTGCAAATGGGGTATTCTTATTAAATTAATGTAGAATGTATTGTAACTTGCGTTTTCGTAGCAAATATGAAATACTCACAGTTAGTGAAAGATTTGTTCTAAGTAGAAAGTACTTCATAACAAATGCGATAATATTCGTAGTCAATTTATTATCCATAGGAAACGTCGTACAAATGTGACATTCATATCACACGGCCCATTCGTATTATTTTAAAAAGTATCTGTCCCTCCTAATCTCAGCACTACTCTGTGCGTACGTGCCAGAGACTATCCGGAATAAGCATACGATTTTCTGCAGCACCCCTTGTTATAAAAATATAGGTAGGATTCAATCGACTCGAGCCGAGGGTTAAATTATAATCAGCTTGGATATTGAGACGTCGTTTCAATGATAGCCTTTATTTTATTTCTGTTTATAGCATTAAATGTTTAAAAAAAAATGTAAGATGGTGTGACAACTGTATCAATACAAATATTCCTTGTAATCGTCACATGCTAATGGGCAAATTCTCACTTAGATATGCTTCAAAAACTAGTATGCTGCTTTTCCTGTTACGAAAAACTAATTGGAACTATTAAATTACAAAAAAAAATGTCAAACAAAGACGACTCAAACAATTAAAAAGTCCTAATTATAAACTTTTGTTGTTTTTTTTACTCCACTGGACGTCTCTGCCCAACGGTGGGCAAATACGTCTCTTCTCATTTTCCTCTTGTCGTCACTGTACCTATGATTTCCAAAACGATACAAAAACTTTTAATTTAACTCTTCGAGACGAACAGATTTCCACGTGTTCCCAACAAATCTTGGATAGCACCGTAACTTCACATTACCTTACAAGTTCTCAGCACTACATACGTCTACATAGCATCGTCCTCACACCTACCTCGATCCCACTAGATTGAACTGGAAAATATCCAATGCAAATGTGTTCTTCGTAAATAGGCATGGATGCGGTATTGGTTACGCGGAGTCACGAAAATCGAACACCTTGCCAAGTTCGGAAGGAAAGGTGCAATTCTGGATCGAATCGATTTGCCATTTCATTTCTGAAGTCGGACAAAGATGTTTAGTCAAAATCGAAAGTGTCTGGAGATTTTGAAATGTTTTCAAAGGGAATGAAATAAAATTTAAAAAAGTTAAAGTCAATATTGTTTACGTTTAGATGTTTGTACTTCACTGGGCTATACCAACGTTCTTAAATGAACCTAACGTTGTTTTTTTCATCAAAAAAAAAACAGGCTAAGAACTTTTAAGGGGTTTTAACTTCTTTGAGCATTCTTATCAGGGTTACACCCACTTTCTATTGACACTTTACGAGTACCTACTTATTCCATTTGAGTATACATGTTTTTTTTTTCAAAAAGAACCAGATCCTTTCTTTCGTACCTCCTTAGTAATTGCGAAGTAGCGCCCTGCCCTGGACGGAGAGAAAGGGTGAAATTTGAGTCACGCGCGAACTAAACGTAGGTAGCACTCATAAATATTGTAATCAGACGAACGCAGTACACTTTTCTAGTGAAATTTATTTAAATTCTCCCACTTACGTATTCAAGCGTTTTTATAAGGCCTAAGCAAGTGAGATCCTATATGGAACACCGTTATTACATTGCCTTATACGTGTGAAGAAGTTATGCCTGTGATTTTTGGATTTTTAAAGTTTAATTTGTCAACAAATCCGTAAATTCAATCTAAGGTGACCACTAATATCAAATATATCCTTCTATTAGCGGAATAGCTATAAACAAACTGAACGAATGATTAAGAACACTTAAACAAATGAACTGAAAACAGAGATAGTGATACAGTATGATAAATTCATTCTCTAAAAGCTGCGTCGAATTTAAAACAAGGAAACTTTACAAAGAGTACTTAAATCCTGATGGTACCCACACGACGTCAACGCAAGACAACCAAAATAAAAAGACTTCAACACGCCACTACCGGTAAAACAAAGGAAAATCGTTTATTTTCGTTGAGAATTGTTCCTTTATCCCTGTCCATTGTGACACCCCGTAGAATACTGTGTGTCACCACAGATCTATTTGGAAAATCCACAAACAACGCCTGGAAAACATGGTGCGAACAAGGCTGAATAAAACTTCAAAAGTACTCTAGATACGTTTAGCAGTTTATAAAATACTGAGAACTGACTTTTCTGCTTCGCCGGAGAAAGTCGCATTTCCTAAAATCAGTAATAAAAACTTAACGATTACAGTATTACTTACAAAGGTTTTCACGTTAAAAACAGATACTTTACACACAAATCAAAGAAATGTTTTGAACAAGCCATCATTTTGTGTTAAGTATTGTTAGAAACACGATAACCATGAAATACAGTCAGCACTCATTCCTCTATCGCGGCCCTGTTAACTTCAAACGAAACCCACAGTACCTGCAAATGCTCAAAAGCCCACTCGAAATATTCGTGTACTTACAAGTTTTGAAAGGAAATATATTATTATACGGTTAGAGTGACAGAGGTGAGTTTGTACTGAATTTATGATTCAATATTGAATTCGGAACAAATATTATGTGATATAAGGCGTAATCAGTTAAAAAAGGGAAGATGGCGATCGAATTTTGTTTTTTTTTAACCATAGAGAGGACGCTAAAAGGTTGTCTATGAAACTTTTTCCTTTTTTTACTGAAGTATATACTACTATACTACTTAGTCACTTTTCTTCCGTTCGAGAAAGACCTCAAAATTTCCCCAATTCTACGATTCACTATCGCACGACACCTCGAACCAGCAGGTGACATGGTATGCCGTCAAATTAACCCGCTACCGTTTTCTAGGTTGACACTAGCGGCACCTCCGTATGACACACTTATGCGAAGGGTGCCGTTGGCAACCACCTAGTCGAACGCGTTGCCTTTCCGTGCACTAAAAATAAGCAAATGAATTATATTCGAATCCCATTACATGTCTCCGAGTATAAGTTTAAGACGTCTATTCCTTTCGGACAAAAGCGTATTTAGTGAATAGTAACAACGATGAAAATAAAGGTACCTAACTACTAGCTACCTAAAATATCAAATATTTTTGGTTTATTCGACAGTCACAATAACAAATATTCCTTTCCCGCAAAAAAATAACAAATGTATAATATAATCAGTAATACCCCACTGAAATATCTCCGAGACCTCTCAATAGACCCGTTACTCTTGCGAATAGACTACACGAAGGGATTAATTCATATAACCATAAATTAATAGGTCACCCTCTAAGCCAAATGTCGGTAAAACAGTTAAAAGTGGATTTTCGAAATTGGAATGGTCTGGCATTAAAGCCGTCACGGCGGTGAGGTCAAAATTTCATTTTCCCTAATGAATAATATCTTCGGAGTGCGGTCATATATCTCGGGATTCATGAAATAATATCTACTTTGTGTTCCGTTTGGCCGGGTTAGTGGTTAGGCGAGGATAGTGGTGAATGAACCTTTGACTAAAATAATTTTGTAAATAAAATATTGGATGGTTTAAAAGGACAAACAAAACTGTAGTTTTTTAATATTGTTCATAATTATATAAATTGTTTTGACGTTCAAAGGTGCCATATACTGGTCTAATTGAAATAAAGAATTTGCCTTTGACTGTCTTTTAAGATCTTGATTACAACAAAGGAATTTCAATTTTTAAATAAATTCATTGTTTGTTCAAGACTTGAAGATTTGGTAACTAGGTAAAACCATACCTAAATACTGCAAATACCATAACATACCATAATGATAAGAATCAATGGCTTCTACACTAGAAATAAAATTAATTTATGTTGCTCTCTCATACCTGTTGTAAACGTGTCTAAAAAAGATCTCTCATTGTTTATGAATGTTTCATAACTTATAAGTATATTCCTAATTAGCTTACTTACTTGCCGCCAATATTTTTTATTAGGCAAGCACAATGTTGGAACGAACGCGTCTCAAGTGAGACTAATGTCCCGTATCTTAATAGGAATCTCGGTCTCATAATGTCCAAGTCATCAGCGTTTTCCGAAAATACCCATCTTAAGGACCACCAACCCACTTTTTGCTGATTGCTTCATTTTTTTAAATAACCTCACTTCGTTTCAAATTTGAATTTGGCCCCATAATTGGGTGAAAACTGAAATGTAGAGGTCAACGTAAAATAAAATGCAAAAAGTCGGTATTTAAGTAAATTACTTTTATTTATTTTTGTTTTAATTTTGTTCATAGAAGTAATTTTTGAATGATTTATGCGTAACATAATTTCTACAAGTGATTAGCTTTGATAAAGACACAAAATACCGTACCTTAAACATTTTGCGTACCGTTATCACCCTTGTTTAACAAATCATACAATACCTACATACTTGTCGAGGTCAAAGTGCAACTTCACCATGATTTTCGTCGCAGAATTTTCCAATGCGATGACAATATGAGTGTTACTTTTCTAAATTTCTTCCCGTATAGATAAAAAAATATTGGATAGAATAGCTCACAAAAAGGGGTGTTCAAAACTCTCTTACAAATAGATATTTAGTTTTTTGTGTCTAACATACAACAGCGCCATCTATTAATTTGGATTGAAATTGCGCAGAAATCGATGTTAGTGTTTTTGACATTAGAATGTAGACGACCGACATATGAAATAGTTCATCCCTCATTTTAATTTATAAATTCTCCTTAAAATTCTTATTTAAAATTCTTATTTAAAATTCTTATTAAAATGAAATAAGGAATTACAAGATGCTTTTTATGTTCAGGGTAAAATATAATCTGTGAATGTCGGTAAAACAGAATAGAAGATGACAATTTAGCAGTTCGCATTACGACATCTGTACATCATAGCTGTAACTTATAGACGCCGCCATAGTTTACCACAGATAATAAAACACTTGATAATGACAGAATTCAAATTGTGTTTTTAGAAAAATCCTTATTTAAATATGTCATTTATTGCTAAATACACACTTACTTGAGGAAGAAGCGAAACATATAACATTTCTCAGCTAGTAATCGTTCTCCAATTCGGTTACATTTAGACGGTTTTAATAACATCTGCTGGATTTGGCCCGCCATCTATGACAAAACATTAACAACTTTGAAAAAGTTTCCTATTTCTACCGTGGCGCTCACAACCCAAACAATGAATACCAACATGGTGGCAATGTGCTACACAGTTTGAAAATGCAGGTCGTGTCATGCTTTGAAAAAAATCATTTTATACTCGGTTTTGGTGGAAAATGTCGGACCCTAAACGTGCTACTCTTATAACAGTGGGTGCTCCAAAAAGTGCAAAGAATAATGTGAACAAAACAGTGAGATTAACTATAAATTTGGATGAAAGCAACGAAAGTAAATATCCGGAGCTGAATTACAAGGAACTAGTCATTGCAGAAGAGGTAAGTTATAACAGAAAATCATAGCAATTTACGCAACCATACTGGTTTTCCAGCTCTTTGTAGTGCAAGGAATATGCTAAAAAAAAATTGTAGCCTATGCATTGTCAGGACCGCGGTCACAGCCGGTTTTATGGGGCCCAGTAGAAATCGTTATAGGATATTTTTTGCTTACGTTACACGGTTTTGTATTAGGTTTGTGACATGAATTTGCGTCCACGGACTGCTCGAGAAGCTCAGATAGCGGTCGCCATGTTTGCAACAATCATAGAAGTTCGTTGTCGGCTTAGAACATCATTTAACGAGAGCAATGTTTTGATCGCTAACACGTTATGATTAAAGTTGTTTTTACTCCAATATGAACATTTTTTACATTGTTATAGCTTATAAATAACATGCATAATGAGTGCTGACGATATTGCATCGCGTACGATATCAGTAATACACGCGAAAGTCTTGATTTCAATGACCTAGGATAACCTACCAATTGTACAGGGTATCCGGTATAAGTAAGGTAGAGTTTTAGGTTACATTTTATTATTTAATTTTATATCATTGTAAATGAAAGTTACAACATATGTTTGCAATTTTAGTGTACATAAGTGGTATATAGGTATGTTTATCATATAAGATAGAGACAGCGTGTAGGCAACAGACAGATACGAAAGTACTTCGTTTGGTATCGTTGTACTGTTCTTACGCATTACTGGGATTAAGGGATTTATAATAACGAACAGAAAGGGTAATTTATTATGTATTGATGCGTATATAGAATGTTTGGTTATGTGTTTGTTTTCAAACTTGATCTGCAATGTTGCCAAGTTAGTTTCCCTTGCAAAATGCACTCGTTGGCAGATTGTATCACGACCTTTGCTTCTCTGTGAGCTTTTTTGTTTTCTTGTGGCTCTATTATTAATCGATAACAGTTTTTAAGTATTATTCGTACACAGGTTATGTATATAGATCTGCGATTGTACTATGTGAGCTGCGTGCGCGTGTGTGAGTGTGTAAACATTTTGTTTAGTGAATGTTTGTGGTTTTATTTTATTTTTTGTTTTATTTTCACGTATAGTGTCGTATAGCGTGTGGGAGGAACTTATGTATGTTAGGTGTTTCGTTTCAGGTTATTTTTTATGCACCGTGGCATTGTTATTTATAGTTTACGGTATGATGTTCCATTGTATAGAACGGGTTTATACATAATATATAATACCTAGTGGGTGTTCTGCTGATTGCTTTATTTTTTTTATGGGTGCGTGCTGTCTGGTTCGCGCGTTTTGTTGTCGGTAATTATGGCGCGCTTTTATCGTCTCTATGCTAATGTGATAATGGCTATTATTGCATGTGCATTTGTAAATGATATGGGGTAGATTATCAATTTTATTGTAATTCTGTTTTCTTACGAGACTGTGTTATCGTTGTTAGTCTTTTGTACTTCTTACAGGTATATGATTTTTTATACTTTTAGTAAATTTATATCGTGCTGTTTTATAAAATTTCGGGAATAGCGAGCATGTGTCATACCTACCTTATTTATAATGATGATGGAGTTACTTTATTACATTAAAAATTTAGTTGTAATTTGGCTTTGTCTTGTTTTTATTAAATAAGTAGCTTACCTATCTAAGTCTAGATTGATTGAGATGTTATGATGACATCATTCCAATTTAAGCCAAACTGGTTATCAACTTATCTCTTTACAAAATAAGAAATTTTCCTTTTATTCAGGCGTTTAATTAGGAATAGGTTTTTTGTATTGTCTTATTAATAATACAATGTATTGAGTGGCAAAGGCACATAGTACTCTGTTCAAGGCTTTTAACCTTATCACGATTGGGTGTGTTGACTTGTCAGTGTCATGGCCATTCATTGAGACGATGATTATGTCTATACCTTCTCGGTTTTTTAGCAGTTATGTACTTATTATTATTATTTACGTTGTTTGTTGCAAACTTAATAGGTATATATATTTTTTTATTACAAATTAATATTTTTTTTATGAACGTACAATAATTATTTGAATGATTGATTGACAATGTGCCGCGCGCTTCGATTTGTTGCGCTTTCACTTTTTTTATTAGTTATTGTGATGTGATTATTGCACTGAGTTCAATGGCCGCTGATTAAAAATGGCGTCGTAGGTATTATCTTTTGTTTTAACTTTACACTTCACTTTGTCGGAAGATTGGTGTTGGTGGTGCCTAGCGCGTCGAATTACAAATGTTTGCGGCCAATGTTGGTTCAAATCTAGGTCCGGTGTATTGACTTCTGTCAGGGCTTTGCAAATGATGGCGCGCGAAAGAGACGGATGCGTAATAGACGTCATTGCGAGCAAATCTTAATAAATAGAAATATTAGGCATCATTATAAACATCGATTTAGGCTTTTAACGTCAACAATGTGTTGTTATTATCGTAATAATCCTACATGAAATTCTTAGTACATAACCTAGGTTATAGGTATCTCTTGAAAATAGAACAAGGCAAAATGTTAATGCAAATTTCGACCAATCAGAGCGCGCGCACGACGGATTGAATTAGTTTTACGATTTTCAATCATGTGACAGAAATCATTGGTTTTATTTGATTATGGTTATGTAGGTATTAAAACTATCTCTAAATTAAAAATTATGACCTTAAAGTGTCTAGGACCCTTAAAAATATGATATTAATTTTTCATATCATTTTATAGATACACACTTATGAACAAAAATTTTTCATGTATAATGTTTAGTTTACATGTTACATAATGTAATAGTTGTAGAAAACGTCTTAATGACTATACCAACTGCGTCTTACACATAATATTATGACAACTTAAATTTAACTTTTCTGGAATTTGCCTTTTTATGTACATACAAATTTATATATTTTATTTTCTAGTGCCACTTTTTTCGTTGTTCTGCAACTTGACTGTAAAGTTTTAGTGATATCTTCTCAGTTCAATATCCGAAATCTATTTCTAGCTGCCTTGCTTGGCTTTTCTTATTATAAATGTTTATTCTTAACTAATATATCAACATCCTTAAGTATATCATGTCTATAGGCCCACAACTGCCATTGCAATTGTCGGAATAAAATAGCATCTCAACACTAATAACCTCCTTTACGAAATCTCAGTACTTGTACAAGTTGTACCTGTGCTCTAATATCTTTTTTTGTTTACAATTTATGGACACAACATTATAAAAGTAATGTTAAAAGGTACTGTTTAATGCATTAGCTTACAATAATTAATATAAATATAATGCAAATAAATGTGTATCGGTACACAAAGAGAACAGTGGGGTCTTATATGTTATCTTATTAAGTGCTGATAATATATTACATAGTTATTTTATCATCAATTAATAATTCCTACCAATCTTTTATTTTATAAGTGGCCTTCCTCTTTGAAATGTTCTTCTCTACTTTGCATTTTTTTTCTTGATAACTGAATTTTTCACTTGCATTACATACTGTTGTAACTATTAATACCTATTTCTAGTGTTTGTATTTACACTTTGCATTATTTAGAATGTGATACAGTTTTTTTTTATTTTACTTCTCTACTTCAATCTCTAAAAGACATTAATGATTAATTACTCTGCACATAACTATGTAATAATAATTTCAATGCAAATATAATTATTTCTGTTGTATAATATTTATTATTTATTATACATATGTAATATGGTTCTTGACCTACTGAGTAATTGCAATGTTATTATGCATACATGCATGTATTTGCTTAGTTCAATATGTATTACCTGCTATTAGTTATAATAAATTATGTCAACTTGTATGTATTTATATCCATACTTTTTTCTTTGCATAATAATCTACACTAATATTATAAAGCTTCTGTGAAAGCGCTAACCTCAGGAGTCCTATTTGAAAAACAAAACAGTCAGGTACCCCGTTTTTTAAGTTAGACTATATAATACATATCATCACGCTACAATGAATAGGAGCAGAGTAGCAATGAAAGATCTTTGTTGCATAAATGGGAAGAAGATGCATGTCTCAAAAATATTCATCCAAACTTTGAGATACCTGACTGATCTTCGCGCTTAACGCAGACGTAATCGCGCAAACAAGCGTTTTATAATTTTCTTTTTTGTTTTCAGAGAAAGAAAAGAGTAGAAAACGGCAAGAATACAGGGCTGGACCCATATTCCGAAAATAATGAAGATGTGGAACGTATCGCCAGAAAGTTTGAACAGAAATATGTAAGTGCTCTGAATTATTACAGTTTTAATATGAGAGTACCCCTGTTTCAGTAAGAAAGTTGTATGGGTTTGTTTTAGTCAAATGTTAAACAATTTGAGTTATTAATCTATTGCGCTATTGCCGGCGAATAACGATATCGTTATCCTGCATATCTGTTCATTGTTTTTTTTACTAGTGAACTTGTCATGTATCTAGAAAAAAAAATCGGTCACCGAGACAGCGAATATACTTTGAATACTTTCTAATTGTATATTATGTAATAGAGTATATCCAGATGTTCCTGTAAAGAAGAAAGATGCTTTTTCCATCATCCTATCGTACCTAATTGTGTAAATCAGAATTTATGTCTATGCAGGGTGGTAAAAGCACATATGGACGTAAGGGCAGGTCGAAACACGACGACTTTGCTGATATCGGCGCTGGCTACGATGAGAACGATTCCTTCATTGATAACACACATGGGGTGAGTTCATTACTTTACACTAAGTTGTATAGTTGATCAGAAGTACTAACACGGCTGATGTTCCAATCATCTGTCATAGATGTTAGAGGCCAGTACCTACCACATAGTTGACACAGCTTGTAGACACCATTGTCCTTATAACCCACTAGCGTCCTACTGCATGAATAATACCTTCTTTCTCTCCTTCAATCCATCCCGGTCTATGGCTAACAGTGCCCAGTTTAGTACAAAAGAATCGGGTTCGTTCTGCTATCTCCTTGTGGGTCTACCATCTCTTTTTGTTGCTACTACTACTGTAACTACTCAGTTTGAGATTCTCTCAGCCCCAAGAAACGTATGGCGGATGGTGTTGTTAGGAAAATAGTGTCAAAAAGAAATAATAAAACAATATGGACCATGTTTAAAAAGGCCTTCGCCTGAAATAGGTTTAAGAGATTCTAGGTAGGTATAACAAATTTCGTACAAAATATATTTTGTTTTCAAATGCTGTTGGATAGAATTCGTGACTAGTCTCATTAATCATGCCAATGAAAATAAATTAGGGGTAACTTGTAATCCATTCTCAAGGTCAACGCTACAATCACTAAATAATGAAACGTTCGAAAACATTATAGTTCCACACTCTAATCTTTACGTAAGGTTTTATAAACACGTATGTTTTTAAACGATAGACACATTTTATCTAAGAATTTAAGAGACGAAAGGTCGTATACCTTATTATGTCAAATTCATCACCACAGTCACACCTAGTTTGCTGGTTTTACAATACGTCACTGTAGTCTTTAATTAATTTATGTTGTGTGACGCATTTGTTTGTTAAGAACTTTGTTACTGTTATCAGATTCTGTTTGACTTATTTAACGATAGCAATAAACTAGGTTAGTTACACAAAAATTACGAAATAAGAGTTTTTTTTAAAACGACTCCCGCACTAAGGAATTTTATCCTTGTGGCGCGGGGTTTCACAAATATTCAAGTCACGCGCACAAAGACGACCAGATTCAGGACAAGCATTCGTGGATCGCACAAACGCTTGTACCATGCAGAGATCAAGCTCTAGACACGTTGCCTATTTCTATCTATTTTTATTAATTGGTTTTTCGTGGTGACGTCAACTACTCGTCGATATTTGTAGTCAAAAATGCATAAGGTTTAGTGTAGGTAGTGCCTTATCATGAGCCCTTAAACTTTCGTTTGTTGTCATGCACGCGGAATGTCCAAGTAGTGTCAAATTACACATCTATGTTGTGTATCGTCTTGCTCTGTATGTTCTGCTAGTTTACAAATCTAGGTAAGAAATACTTGTTGACAAACTATATTTTTGTCAATATTAGTCGAGTATGGCATCAACTGTGTGAACCTATGTCGTTTGTTTTAAAAGCAAAAGGTTAGCAAGGTTACGACTAAAATAAATAAAAAGAAAAATACAACTTCAACCATTCACACAAACATTATAAAGCCGCGCAAAAAAAGTCCCTTTTACTTCATCCGAAACCAAATAAAAGCAGACTATCTAGGTCAACTGGTATTTTAGAATAGGGACTGTCGCACCGGAATAAACAATCGGATGTTTTCAGAAGAATGCCAATTTTAGCAATAGCCTGCTCGCTTATAACCCGTGACAGATTTAGCTATTGTGTCGTTTGTAAAGAGCTGCGCTGCCTTCACAATAGGACTGCCTAGGTCTTTAAACCAAGGCAATGTATCTTTAGGGTTAGCCACTGTTGTTTCGATCGTTTGTAGTGCGTAGTTACTGATTGGTTGAATTTTCTGTAAGGATTTAATGTTAGTTTTTTCTTGGTCAGTCAAATTTAACGTAAGACACCGAGTAAGGTGGTTAGCACCAAATAAAGTAGTAACTAAATGTAATTTAACTAGTGTCAAAATTATTCTTTATACATAGTCTTCTTATATATCGGTATTTGGTTGTGGTAATTATAATGTGTAGGGTCTTTAGGTATTATCCTGTTTTATACATGCATATACTTTCTCCTTGAAAATGAACTAAACTTTATTTAAAATTGCATTCACTTATCTTTGATCTAATCTTGTGTATTGTAACTATTATTATCATTGATGATTAATACTTACGGAATTTTAGTAAATGTTTCAAGTTTAAATTTAATTTTATGCAACTAGGTGAAAGAATCCATACAAGTTATACAGCTCACCCATGTTAAACAATGCTTAGGCACTGCCGTGAGAGACATGGCATAAAATATAATTATACATACGTAACCAGGTTTTACCTCTTACCACATAAGAAATATCCTTTATTGAAGTACTAGCTTTTCGCCCGCGGCTTCGCCCGCGTCGAGGTCGTTTATATCGCGTTTCCAAGAGAACTCTTCAAAAGTCCGGGATAAAAACTATCCTATGTGCTTTCTCAAGGTCAACTCTATCTCTGTACCAAATTTCATTAAAATCAGTTCAGTGGTTTAGACGTGAAAGCGTAACAGACAGACTTTCGCATTTATAATATTAGTAGGTATGTTAACTTGAATAACACTGAAAGTAAAACTTATAAAAAATCCGTATGGAAAAGTTGACCGAAAAACTGCTATCAAAAGAGACGTTAGATTGCACTTGAAAAGTTATTACAAGTGCCTGTAGACAACTTACAATCATAACTTTTAAAGCTATCGCGTAAACCTGATTTTGTATTCCCATTTTCGTAATTATATATAAGTAACAATTTCCCCAACAACAACTGTCAAATAGAAAAGTAATTTGAAGGTGACTAGGGCCAAGTCACATATTTAACTAAATTTACCGTTGCTTCATTTACATTACATTACGATTCGTAACATTTCAGTACGATGAGATGATCCCGCCGGAGTGTGACACTCTTTACGGAGGCTTCTACATCAACTGTGGCTCCCTGGAGTTCAAGAATGTACCGGAGAACCAGTCCGCTATGTCTGATGGCGAGCCCGGGAGCAGTAGGAGGAATAAGGTGAGATTTTAAAATTATTCTAATAAGTAGCACTTTTTTAATGGCAAATTACAATGTACCCAGATTCCCGCACCCTTTACCGCTTCCCGCTGCGAGAGAAGAAACGGCGCAAAAAGCTCCCCTGTATTTTCATTTACAGTATATAATATTCTAGTTATTGAGTACTTTAGGATTGAAGATTAGTCTTAAACTATGGCAGCGAGCATACCGGACGTGTGCCATCAATCTGGTAGCTATTTTAAAAACTAGCAGCCTTTTTTGACATCATATTTATATGATATTACTACTTTAATAAAACTTATTTAAATGCTAAGTAAAAATCTGAAGGATTTGCTGCTCGATAGTATAAGATATCTTGTTTATTAGTTAAATCTGCAACCACACACAAATCTCATCATTAATATCTTCAGACATTCACTCATTATAATTGACATTTACAGAGGCGCATATCATCGAGCAGTAGCGAAGACGAGTCATCAGAAAGTTCCTCTGAGTCGGAGAGTCAGGATGAGAAGGATCCTAAAGCGATCGCTAACGGCGACATCGACTGCCACAAGACTGAACACCGGAAAAAGGTGAGACATCACATAATATGAAGAATGTAGTGTCTGTATTACTCGTTTATAAGCAAGATGCTGCAACGCCAATGTTGGTACATACTACCAGAAATAGTTTAAACAATTCTATTGAGCTGGCAGCTCTTGCTTCATTCTTTACACACGAAAATTTAATAGATTTTTTGATTATTAGCTATTTAAGTAAACAAAAAAGGAAAATAAAATCTAATACTAAATTCTCGTCCACAGAAAAATAAAAAGATTGATAAGAAGAAAGCAAAGAAGGTTCGGCGGACAGACTCCTCGGCGGCTACATCTGGAAAGCAAACTTCTGATGGTATGAGACCATTACTATTAAAATTTAAAAGAAAAATATTCATCAGATCGAAAATAAAAATAAACATACATTATTATCTTTCAAAGTGATACCATTAAACTCTAAATTGATAATCACGCAATTTTGAAACATTTTAAACAGGATGCAATAATGTAATTCGATGTATAGTTTATTAATAATATGATCATTTTAATGATATGCTTGTTATTTTATCCAGACAACGCTCACGGTGACGGCGAAAGTGCAGACTCCCGTACTTCTCAGTCAGATTCCCTCACGTCCAAGCCGGCGCCCAGCTCTGAAAATGCCATCACATCAGACAGTTCCAGGTAAGGTTCATTCTTATCCGTACTTAAAAATGAAAGATAAATTCATATTTGTAAGATATAGTTTGGATAAGTGTTAATGCATGATGAAAATACAACTTTTTACTGTGGCCACTGACGATTTATTTTGTTATCTAGGGATACTGAGAGCAAAGTGGAGGTGAAGCTGCCGTCAGCCGTCATCGAGGCGCTGGAGGCTCTTGAGGCATACGCGCGGACATCACAAACCAACTCGTCTTCCACGCAGAATCTTGCTCATGCTGATCAATTTACCATCGCGTGAGTGCATTGACATATAAAAAAAGACTGTAAAAGTATTTGAATACAGAATATCTGCTTAATTAATAAGAACCGGCAGAATGCGGGGTCTTATGCCGTAGAGGGTTTTAAAAAAAAATTGGCCACCCAGTGATTATTTTTTAAAAATCGAACACCTTTCTCTCACTCGATCATCACTGCGTATTGTATAGATATTCTTGCAGTTGTGTAAGTGTCTGTTGTTGTCAGTGTGTCGCGCGCGCTGTCGCTGGGCGGCTGCGGGTCCCGCGCGCGGCGGGCGGGCTGGGCGCGCGCCGCCGCCGCGCTGCGCACCAGCAGCCAGCTGCTGCGCCAGCGGGCCGCCGCCGCCGCCGTCAGTCACGGTGAGTGTAAGGTCAAGGTTTAATTGCGGGTCGCGGCGCGGTTGACGGGTATAAGTATGTGACGGAGCACGCGAGCGAATAATCCATGATATTGAATGTTAACCTGAGTATGTGGGTGGGCTCCGTAAAACGACGACTAGCAGAGAGAAAATCATGACTCACTTTACAAAAAAAAAACAAAGTTTCGGAACAAGTTTACGGCGAATTATTTTCGAAACGAAATATGCATCATATTTGAAGATCAAAATCCTCTTCATACAATTCGTTGCGTATTTGACCCTTGCCGCTGTTCGCGCGTCTCGGTCTTTATATAGTTCTTTTGCCTGGTCCCAATATGGCAGGGCACACACTTCTACAATTACCCTCTCCGTATCCTTTCCTGTCCTTGATTTTCTCCGAGCGAGATCGCGCGATCATAAAAGTAATTACAAATGAATATATTATAATTGTATCTTTATCATATTTACAGACACGCCAACCACAACAATTGCTCAATCCACATCCAACACAATAACGACAGCCTCAACTACAGTGTCATCGACATCAACAACAGTGCCGTTGCGACACGACAAGCGCAAAGTTGATGACGATCTCGAAGACTTCGACTCTGAACAACTTACCGCTGAGCAGAGAGAGGCTATGATCAAGGAAACTTTGAAGCGGTGAGAGTAAATTTTAAGTAATTTTTTTAAAGGGGAATAATAATGACAATATGATATGTTATGAATATGCAGTAACAGCTTTGAGTTCTATATTTTTGCATGCGATAAAGCAATATTTTTTGTGTCTGTTTTAGGTTAGAGGCATTAATAAATGAACGGAAACCAGCCATGATTGCTAATTATAATGCTGAATGTGAAAGAGTACAAAATGAAAGGTAACATTGAATTTTGGATAATTGTTTAAAAAAATGTTTTATGAAGATTCGTGTTTTTTAAGATTAAATCAATGTGATTGTTGGGTATTATTTTTAAAGATGTTATGAATTCATATTTAACTTGTATAGATTTGTCTTTATTTTTATTAATGCTTGAGATAGTAAATTGTTAAAAGTGCAGTCAATAAAGTTAAAGTTAAACCTGTAGTAGCAGTCCTCTGTGTTGCTAGTGTTGTATAATAGGTGTCGCGGTCCCCAGGAAGAAGCTGGCGGCGCGCGCGGTGTGCGGCGCGGCGGTGCCGGAGAAGCGGCTGCCCAAGCGGCGCTTCCCGTGGTGCGGGCGCGCGCGCGGGCTGCTGGCGCGCCTGGCGCGGCTGGCCGGCGCCCCGCCCGCCGCGCTGCGCCTGCTGCAGGACCTCGCGCTGCCGCTGTTCCCGCCCGGCTTCGTGCGCATGCCCACGCTGCTGCGCCAGGCCGAGTACGACAACCTCACTCATATGTACTCTACACACTACTCGCCAGCTAGTCGTTCACACTGATTTTAAAAAATCAATCAAAAATATGTCGCTCAATCTTTCTTCCAAAAATATCAAATGAAAGAAACTGAAATAATTACACTTAGTTTTTGAATGCGAAACTGCGCCACGTTTCCAAAAATCGAATCCAGTTACGCATTTAGTCTAATTAAAATTAATACATAAAAATATATCTATAGTCCGATTTTTAATTCGAGGCAGTAAAATGACATTTCCAGTGTGGCAGGTTTTTAATTCCAAATAAATAGTGATGTGTTAGAATCGACTTATTACAATCAAAAGTTAGTCGAGCTTACATTTTTTTATTCAATATCAAATTAGCTCTGTATAAAAAAAAAATATTTACGACAATTAATCAAAAGACATGCACGGTGACTGTTTTTAAATGTAAAAAAAAATATTAATTTAAATTTATAAAATTAAAGCCAAATGCGGTGCTGGTATAAGATGAAGCACCTTACCATGCAAGAAAAGTCGAGCGCATCCAACTCCTTCTGATGAATACTGACATTATGCAGTGGTTGGATGAAAAATAAAATTAATATCAACTTACAATTATTAAAGCTCAATTAATAGAAATAGTAAATTTTTGATACATAGTGGTTTCTTAGGTTTAGGCGAATATTAGACATTGAAATGAAACTACTTTTACGAATTTTACCGCGATAAAATCCGTAAAAGTAGTTTCATTTTTGATACATAATAAAATAAAGCATGACTAAATGTCATCGTCGTAGTAAGATTTCCAAACATCACTATTGTAGCGGGTCACCCTTTTTTGTATATATGACAGTTGCAATTGTCATTTTACTGCCTCGAATTAAAAATCGGACTATATGTAAAACCCATATTTCAATGCAAACTGCTAAACCATTAGAAAATTTTGCCACTTAAATAGAAGAAAAAAATAAAAAATAATAATATATTGTTTTAACTTCCTACTATTATTCTTTCCCTATTATGTAACTATCATCAAAGCTATTATCTCTGGCCTACTGTTCACTATTTCATCAAACACATGTTACAAATTCTCCTTACACCTTTAAAACAATTAACAAATAAAATTTTACATTCCAGTCTCAGCAAAGAAATCAAAGCAACGGATTTAAAGCGGCAGCGCCTGGGCTCAGCATCCCAGGCGGTGAACCCTCCCGCCGCGGCCGCGCCCGCCGCCGCCGCGCCGGCCGCCGCCCCGCTGGCCGCCGCCCCGCCGGCCGCCGCGCCCGTCCCGGCGGGCGGCGCGCTGGGGCTGGCCGAGCCCATCCAGTTCCCGAGCTCGCTCACCGTCACCACCACCACCAAGCACTCGCCCGACAAAACCGAACTGCCCGGCCTGCCTGACGACAAAACCCCCTTCAACAACGCAGTGTTTGGCTCCATCATTAACTCCTTCACCCTCAGCAAAGACCTTATAGTCGAGAAACCAGACAAAAAAGACACTGAAAAAAAAGAAGAACTTTACATTCCTCCAAACAATATAGGCAGTATAACGATAACTCCTGTACCAAACAACCCCCCCAAACCTGAGAAGAAACTCAATAACAATGTTCAAGTAACAGAAAAAACTACAGGATTACTTAGGGTTAAATCGCCAGCTGCCTTAAATGAAATGGTTAAAAAAGATAAGGTCAAAAAGCCAGAAAAGAGCCAGAGTATAGTTAAGGAGAAGCGAGTAGCCTCACCTTTACACATAGACACCAGTTACCAGCCCAGTAAAAAGGACCCCAGTCCAAAGCAAAAAGACGAAATACCACAGAAGCAAATAGAGAATATGCGAGTTGCTGAGAATAATATTCCTAGACCTGCCTTAGTTCCTGTTCACCATTCCCCGACATTCGCGAAACCTGATAAACGGCCGCCTGAAGTCAAAAAGAAGAAGGATGTCGTGATAATATCCGACGTGGATCCTTTAAGTGACCAGCAGGAGCCGCTAGCGGTGGACGATAGCAGCAGTGATGTGGAAGTGGTAGAAGACAATAGAACTGACAAAAGTGAACCTAAACGTGATAAAAGTGAGACAGTGCCTTCCAAGGACCTTGTGAATGACACAAACAAAAAAGTGAACAGTGTCAAGTGTAGGAAGGAGAAAGAAGTGCGCAAGAGTGATAGTGAGGAGGCTACCAATGATGATATTGATACGCTCATGAGGAATCTCAGAGAAATGGAGGTGAGATCATGTTCTTTTTTTTTTAAATAGACGAGGCTTCAGTACACTCAAGGTGGTTATGCCAGCCCCATGGGTACTTTCATTTTAACTACTTCACTTACACATAGTTCCCCGTTCTTTCACTCCTCTCTCTCAGGCATATTTTCATAAAGCCATACAAAACCTTAGATTCCTCCGATAGTGGTTGCTTAAAAGGACATTGTCACCCCCATTAGATCATGTTCAATCTAACTAATATGTAACACCCTTTTGAATGACAAGTTTTCTCGACCAAGAACTTGTGTAATTACAAATCTACAAGTGATGGTCACTTACTGTTAATACATTTATTGGTAATACATTTATTGTGACTATCACTTGAGATTCTAACAATCAAATGAACACTGTTCTGTAAAGATATTTTGGTGGCCTTTTTGTACAAATGATTCCCCTTTTCCTTCCTCCATCAAAGCTGTACATAACAATTGAAATCCATTTATTAGACTAATTTATTACAATACCACAATTTATGGGGGTATTTAATAAATTAGTCTGTGATAATGTTTATATTTTTACTATTCTTCCTTCCTTCCTGTCCCATTTAGTTCCTGTCCTTTCAACTGTCTTATTAAATTGATATTACTGAGAAACTCGATGAAATTAAGTGAGTTATTATATTAATATGTATACCAATATGTTTCAGCATTCCCAAGAGCCAACAAAGTTTAACAGCAATTCTTTCGGCGGAGTTCTAACAAACGGTAAATATTATTTTAACTAATTAAATGAAAATTAGGTTTTTTAAGCATGTCACTGTATCAATAGAATTTAGTCCAAACAGAAGTCTGGGGATGCATGTTCTATTATGTGATGTATTGTCTGTCCGTCTTATTATATCTTTGTATCCTAAATATTATTATATTATTTAGGTGTATCTAGTATCTTCCTAATATGTATTAGAACATATTTGGGTATGATATAAGCACTGAATCTGAATCTTTCACTGTTGATCAGCTGCATGTTAGTTAAGTTAGACGGATATAGAATTAGACAGAATCTACAATGATGACATACAAGAAAACAAATCAACACCGATTCTATACTCAATTTCTTTAGGTAATTAAGAAAAAGAACAATCATGGTGTCTTAAAAAAAAAAGACGCCTAAGAATAAATTGTAAAACAACAATAAAGATTACTACATCAAATATGTCACTGAAATAAATCTTGATGGTTTATCTTTTTAAGTACAAAGGACATGTAGAAGTCAACTTTCTACAAGTGTTGATACAGGTGAAGCGACGAAATGTATGGATGTGACAAGATTAATGCCTTATAGAAATGTAATTTACATATATACATTTGATAAATTTCTATCACTTGTCAGTAAGTAGGTGTTTATTGAAGCTTTTTATGTATTCACTCTTATCAAACATGGGGTAAAGTTATTTTTCACATAAATAAAAAGCTCAAACGATTGATAAGTCTCCTTAGAACTAAATTGAGTAGAACATACGGAATACATAGGACGAGTCTTAGTACGATAGTACTAGATGGCTAAGCTTACGTTTGTGTGGTGTAGCGAAACACGAGAGGTCTTCCAGTCAGCCTTCATTCCCGAGGAGCTCGGTATTCGGCGAGGCGCGTGACAGAGACAAGCTGTAAGTGCAGCTCGCCAACATACTATAATAAGTACATGGAGTGTAATAACTGAAACTGTAGTTGAAGTAGCTAAAATTAAACGCGAAACTAGAATATTCGTCAAAACTCTTCTCAAAATAATCGTTTGAGATAACGGTGCAGTGTTAGCGCACAACAACCCTTTGAACAGCTTTTTAAACTGCTGTCTCACAATAAAGTAAGAGTTCTGATTGCTATTTGCTATAATAATAGTATGGTTATGGTTTAAAGCATTAAAATATTTTTTATCCGATGCTTTGCCGGTTGTCTGGGTTCAGAATGATTTTAGACACCAGAATGTTAGTGATTTTGATTAAATATACCGACTGACTATAATCTATTTGTTCATTTCTAACAATATTAACACTAAAATGTAAAAATAAACTTCGAAGTAAATAGAAATCTTACAAAACAAAACTGAAACACTCCATTTACTTATTACTCCGTTACGTGCGCGGCATTATGCTTGTACAGCTTGGCATGAGGTTGTAATGAGGTATTCCACTAAAAATCTCAACTCAAGATATAATAAAAAACCTCCTTAATCTTTTTTTAATCTTATTGCTATTCAAATAAAGTTTTTTTTATATAATAATCTCGTTACAACCTCAACCTCCTCATCTTGCCGCTTACCCACTATGATTGTTATGCACATATCACCATACCAAGTAAACTATTCAATGTAACAATACGTGTAATTTGACATTCATGTAACTTATGTAAATATTGGTGAAGGCTCTCATTTTGTACATTTGACATTCAAAACATTCATCCATCTTACATTACATTTGTGTAAATACGCAGCTGTATGTTGAAATATTAGTTTAGAAGCTGTTTTATTACTTTAGTAATAGGTATTTCCTATTCAGGCAAGCATGGGTCCAATAAACAATATTTGTTTAGGTATTTTTGTAGCACCAATTTTTTTCATATTTTTTTCAGGCTCTTTTAACCAATTTCAGCTTAATAATTCAAAAATTATATAATTTAGTTCAAATTGTGCTTCATATTGTTAAGTATGTGGTAAAATATTTATATTTGAATGTACCTACTGTGTATTTGTGCTTTTGTTAAGGTGTTTTTAAGCATAATATCAAGCTTTTGTATATAAACCTGTAGCTAAGTAGATGTCTGAAATCACAGTATTTAGTTATTAGCTTTGAGTTCAGAAAGAGAATCATTTTTTATTGACCCGATATCTAATAAAAAAAATAGTGTAGTTGAAGCCACATTTTTCAAATTTACTTTATTAATTGTTATGTTACTAAGTAATCATCCTTTAAACACAATTTCTAACTTAACTGTGACTAAACTTAACTCATGACCATTGTAAATATGCAGTACTTTTATGTTAAAACAATTTCTGTTTGTGTATGTTCTGATATAATTTTGACTTTCTTTCAAAATGTACTAATAGGTGTAACACTGTCTGTCTTTCTCTCCTTCCATAGTCGCAGCTTCCACTAGTATACTTCGGGTATGATTTGACTAGTTTCGAAGTCTACCTACAAAAAAAAACAACAAGAAAAGTACGAAATGTATTTTCGAAGGATAATAATTTTCCTTCTGACTTCGTCAACAGCTTTGTATCATTTATCTACCATATAAATGAGGCAAAAGCTATTCAGACTGTCATTTTCTTAGGATGATTTATATTCAGGTTATTCTGAATTCATGTACAATTTAAGCTCTAACATTGGAGTGTGATAATCATCCAAATATCTAAAGTTTCGCTTTTATTTAGGGGAATCACCCGACGAGGTCGCGAGCCCTACTAGTCCCCAATACCCGAAAGATGAGAGTGAGTGAAGCTTTATACTAAACGCTTTTACCTAAATACTATAACGGTCCTGATTATGAGCAAACTAAGTTATTGTTTACTAAGTATAGTCTGATTAGATTTAGTCAATTTTTTTGCTATCTTTACCTCACTGTAGTCTATAAATGCATTTTAATTATCATGTCAATATTTTTTCTATTGAATTTATAATGTATGAGTTTGTGTTATATGTTGTTTTTGTCTATGAACAACAATAATTTAGTTTCTTATTAACAGGATCAGCACCAACTCTGTTTTCCTTTTGATAATTCTTATTTATGTTGTGACGCTAAAATTTCTTGGGCGGCCTACCACCAGTGTGCCGACAAACCCAAGTAAGCTGGTACTTGTCAATATCTGGCGGTAGACCCTCAAGACAGAATAAGTCCAATTCAAATTCAAAAATCTTATTAGAGTCCATGATTAATTTTTGAAGTCAGTTGTCTATAGAAGTTTCAATTTGTTTCAGTACAGAACGCACTTCTTTGAACAAAATGGATGGATGTAATGCCATCACAGGTGAGAAAACGCATATTTTAATGTATAATATTAAAATTGTATATATTAATAGTAAAATATTGATATTCTTCTAAAAATTATTGTGCATAACAGGATCAAAAAACTTCGTCGTCAGTTTTGGACTAAAGTTGGGCTTAACAAAAGAATTATGTAACATTCATAGATTTATTAGTAATAATGTGCCAACGCGGCTACAATTATTTTCCGGAATCCATATGTCGATAAATGTACCTTCAGGTTTTATTAATCTTAGAAAAAAAAAACAGAAATAAACAAACATGATCCTAAAACGCCATAACATGTCTTTAACACAGATGCAACATAGGTGAACATCAAACTACTATACAATTCGATTTCAAATTCTAGAGTTTAAATAAATATACCCCGAATTATTGTACTAATATTAGTAGTATTTCGTAACTGTATTTCTATTAACTGCAATAATTGTTTTATGAATAAAAAATATAATTCCTTTAAAACTCGTTTTCAAATTTCAGGATGACGCAAGAGCCAAGAGAAAAATCACAAAGATGTTGTAACAGTTACATGATGTTAGTATGTATATCAGCCGAACCTACCCCCTGTACCGGATCACTGAATTTGTTTCACGCATTTATCGAAGTCTGTACGTCGTACCGTAGTGCCGAACAAGCCCTAACATACGACATCACCCGTTCCTAGATACAGGTAACATTATAAAGTATATTGTAGAAAGGAGATAGTAAAAAATCCTACAGAAAATGTCACTATATGGTTTTCGGTAGTGACTTGTGATTTTTTGTTGATTAATAATCTAAATCGCAGTTCTGTACAGTGCGATAGCAATCCGAATAATTGAAATTGTATTAATACATATCGTGCCACTTAAATTGAGTCTTGAATATTCTTAAATTCTCATTCATCAGTTAAAATTGAAATGAGGAATGGATTGTGAAGAAATGAACATGTTAATTTTATTCTTCGAAGTCTTTTGTCAAAAACGGATTTTTGATTTTATTTGATTTGTTGAATTTCTGGATGGCTTGAGTTTGAAGGTATGTACAATATGTAAATAAAAGTAGTGCCAAGCAAACTTTATAGCTGTAAAGTAGCTGCTGCTAGATAATGTATTGAAAGATGCATTATTTTGTTACATGAAAATTATAATATTTTATTAGAAGTATCCATTACTCACTGTTGATACACGCACTCAAATGTTATTAGTTTTAATAGAATGCCAATATTTTACCGTCGCAACTACGATCTATTGACTTCGATAAATACGCGTATATGTCTTAGCACGTCACTATCTCGATAAACAGACTTGACTGGATATCGACGTAGTGGACTATAGTGTTGTGTTTATAAAGAAAATTTTCTATGCAGAATAGAAATATTTCGAAGCTAATGTCGGGTCCAGATAACTATTTATTTGATTTTATTTTCATATTTTTGTGTATAAAACATTTTTTTATTTAATTATTCTTATTGACTGATAGATACTGTGTATTGTTTTTATTGAAATTCCTAATGTTTGTCAGTTTTCTAAACTTGTATTACCTTACTTCCAAAATATATTTTGAACTACATTTCTTTTTATACAATTCTGGGCCCACGTGCTAGACATACAACATGTTTAATTTTATTGATACACTAAGTTTGTATAGAAACACACGTATTTTGTATAATAAAGCGATTAGTTTATAAATAAACTTTTTAAACATTAAAAGTACTGCTCCACTCGTTCAATTGTCGTTGGCGTGTTGGCATAATGTAGAAGTATAGATATTTTTTGTGTAAGCAACATCGCTAACGACATTTGATTACCTACATTAGAAAATGCAAGTTTTGTACTGAAGTCCACTTAGCATTTGGTGCAGAAGAAAAATATATTAGGTTAGTAGATGAAAAAGTATTATACATAGGCAGACTAGCTATTACATTGGCCTATTAAATATGGCGTCTTTTATTCTTCTCATTTCAATATAAATAGATATTTTTCTTCTATAATTGAGGAAGTACGTCAGAACAATAATAAGTACGTAAAATCTAAATCATGATTACAGATAATGAATTATTGAAACATGAGGAATATTTTATTAAAATGGCTGTTGTTTTTATGATGTGATGTAGAATACCATTATATGTTTATTATGAATCTAAATCGGCAGTGATTGTGGAGCAGTAACATATTTTTACACAAACTCAAACAAAATATAGTATTATTTTGACAAAACAAATGATACAATTTCTTTTGTGATTATGAGTGAGTTGAAATCCTAAATTCCAAATTATGCCCAATGTAACAATTATGAATAAATATTTATAATGAATTTAATTTGTTTACTTTTAAACGAAGTCCATTATTTTAGTTTTAAATCATTTATTATTCAACATTACTACTAGATATTGATTTGATCGAAAAGCGCCATCTATCGGACGTATATTTAATACACTTCCACTCCCAGCTATTACTAACAATATGTTAAACCAGTATTTCGATTAAGTCCAAAAATCAAACACAATTTATGAATATTTTTTTATTAATTTCACAAAAGTATTCATTAAAAGCCACAGTTTGAAGGCTTTTAAGCTGTCAAAGCGATGACTGTATATAACATTATTCTTCCCGATTGTTTATATTCAACAGTGAGCTAGAAAACAGGAATTCACAAGCTATCTAATAGACTACTTCATAAACGTTTATTTTATAGAAAATATTGACATACTTCATCCGATAAAAGGCAGTCGAAGCTTGAATTGTCACATCTATTGCGCGTTGGGGGATCAGGCGAGAGTGCTTGGTCACCGAGTGCGGCCGCCAACACTCCCGCAGAAACCCCGCCCTTAAATATTTATATATTTTTGTATAAATAATGACTTTTACTTAGTATTAAAGTGTGAATAACACTATTTTACGTATTACAGAACAGCTCAGTGTATCATTATATTTATATTAGTGTGAAGCAACACTGATTCTCTAATATTTGAAATATATTTTGAAGCTATTTTGTGATATCTAACTAGAATGCCTTAACCTAATTTGAAAGAAAACGATCTTTATATGAAAACACTTTTAGACCAATAAATGTCACTTTTCATCTCAGTAACATTATGAGATTATAGCTTATGAGATTATAGCAAAATGTTTTCATGAATTCGTCCTAATGTTGCCAACATACAAAGATCGTTCCCCTCTATATAATATTACGTTACCTATATTTGTCGAAGTGTTACAGACACAAAAACACTTTTAATTAATAATAATACATTTCGAGTAACTTTGGAACTCTTCACCTTCCATAGTTCAAGCGGGCATTAACTTTGATGCCTTTACGAACGATCTTTGTCAGTCATTTTAAACTATGGACAGGTAATGTTTAATTCGAAAATCTTTTACATGGGTCCCAATTCCCTTTTTTCTTTACAACTCCCCTGAAAATTCTAATCTACATAAAGCTGTCGACGGCATCTCGTCAGCCATTTTGTTTTATATTTATGCGTGTAAAATGGCCGAATTAAGGATTTGTTTATTCTAGTTTATATACGAGCGGATTTGAATATTACGTATAAATATATAATATTATTGAAAGCTCAATGTGTTTCAAACACCCTTTTACAATGAGGTTAGCGATTTGAATCTTTAAAATCATTTTTTGATGGTGACAATGCCCATCTCTCAAAATTTAAAGCCTAGTTTTGAAAGGTATTATAGTTGAACTAGCTGACTTTAAATTTGAGTTCTCAAAATGCAGAAATAAAAAGATAAATCACGCCCAAAAAGCTTACATTATATAAATATATAAATACTTAATGAGGTGATCATACAAAAAATATTCATCTTTAGCAATCGAAATTCTCAATATCTTAAAGCTTAAGCAAAAATAAACTCTTTATTTATACTCATAGGGTCCTATATTCGTTATATTATACCAACGAATGATTTTTTTTTTGGAAATCAACGATGTCTTACTGTCTAGGTACATACCGTGCTCAACACCAATACTTTCCATACACACTGCCATTTTACATCTATGTCGACATACGTTTGACTATCCATCGCGTGCTGCTACCGGGCCAGGCCTGACTGGTAACTGGCCCAAAACACTATCATTCCATTATCTACCTTATATCTACGTCCATTAAGTTTACATTTATTTACAGAGTACTGCCAACTGCCCAAACTAACCATTTATGAGTCTTACAATTAGTTTACACAAAAATCCATGTTACTTTTAACATCAATAATATTCTGTGATGAGATAATGTGTCACAGTTTGAATATAAATAGCGTTAAATTTACAAAAGCTTAACATACCTACTTCTATGGACTAGGAATTTATAAGGTAACTTTCAAGAGACCAAAAATTTGGTAAAACCTAACCGTAATTGTCAAAATTAAGTGCCTCACTGTCAAACTGACTTATTGCTTGACACTTGACTTTGACAGTACATCAATGACATTTATCAACCCTAAATATTTTTTTTTTGATATTAGGACTTCAGCATTGATCTATTCTAGTGTCAACCTAACATCTATTTAATTTTAATAAATGTCTAAAAATCAGGCAGTAGATCTTATTTCTTTGTAGGACAAATTAAAAGATGACTACCGCATAATTTTCAAACACTTCATTCTAATTACAAGAAGGTTAACAATAGCTAACACCAAATAAAGAAGGCTTTATACAACTCGAGTTATACCTACATTGGTATATAATTGTAATAGTTTTCAGCAGGAGATCAGGATTACCTCGAAATAACAGGTGATTTTAATTTAATTAATGTCTTAGTAATACAGTCTGATTAAGTACCTTACACACTCTTATGCTTTAATTTTAATGAAGCTAATATCGAGATGAAAAAAGCTAGCTTGTCTATTGCAGTTACAAATGCCAGTTTTACAAATACCATCTAACATACACTTAAACATTAATTAAATTAAATCATTTACTTCTCCGTAATGTTCTAACATCACATCGTGCAATGTTATTTTTCAACATTTTTATCATGTCTTTATCATATTCAGGCTACCCAAGTACCAAAGTTTTTTGTAAAGTGACAAATAACTGTATTTACAAGTTCAAATATGGCAAATCAATAGATATATATCCTTGATTAAATATTACCTTATCTTATAAATTATACCAGTTTATTGCTACATTGCACGTTTGTTTATATTTATTTCCACTAAATATGACAGCCTATTAGCGTTAAAAAAACTAATAGATATGTATAATGATGCAGTCGAGTAAGTATGAAATGTCAAATTCAAGTCATGTGTCAAACTGAATGTTCGATTTTCAAATTTTGTTATTTAACATCGACAGTGACTTGTTGTCAATAGTCAGGTTTGTAATTTGTAAGCAAAACTATGATGGCTTTAGTTTTTATTGTACTCAGTCAGCTTACAAGTTTCGTATCTTTTGAACTAGTAATACTTGGTAAAAACCGTTCTGGTCTTATTTTTCTCTTGCTACACTGGCATTTCTACTCATCCCGCGCCATTTTGCAACGACATTTTGCAACGACATTTCTCTCTTTTAGCTATTTAATCTGAGTTTCAACTTGACTGATCTGTATTTAATGTTATGAGGTTACAAACCAAGTATTCTCTCGTATTTCTGTAAAGAGCTTGTTATCCAGCAGTGGACATCTACAAGACCGTATTTTTTTGTCACTCCTACAGTATTACTAGTAAAAACGATACAGAAGCGATGAGTCGTCATATAAAGTATGTATGGCGGCAAGCAGTGGAGCTAGTGCGCCGGTGCGGGGGCCGCGGGGTCGCTCAGCTCGCTCTGAGGGCCGCACTCCTCGTCCGCCTCGGGCGGATCGTCTGCAACGCAACAACAGACAATTTGAAGCTAAGATGGCTTGAAAGAAAAGTCTCTAGGAAAAGAGGGTATTTAACTATTAAAATAAAATCCAATGTTCTAGAAGTGGCAAGTACAGAAAGAGTCAAAATCTCCTTCGGAACCATTTCTGCAGTTATATCAGCATCTCCCAAGTTCAAAAAGATCAAGATATTTCACTCCAATGAAATCGTAAATCAGGCGTTTTTAAAAAACAATAGTAACGGGTTCATAAAACATGTATTAGGTGAAGTAAAGTTTACCATCGGAGTGCGGCGAGTGCAGTCCCGTTCAGGAGCCCCTGCGGCCGGTGAGCGAGCCGACCAGCGACTTGAGCGCGGCGCCCAGCGAGCCGCGCCCCGCGTCCGCGCCCGCGCCCCCGCACGCGCCCGCCAGCGGCGCCGCGCCCCCGTGCGCGTCCAGGCACTTCTGGTAGCGCAGCTGCGGCAGGCAACACACTCAGCTTGCTACTACTACACTTATGCATGACGGATAACAGACGGATAGAGATTTTAAATTCAGCAGTGATATGCCAGAAATGCTAAAATATACCTAATATCTTGACGTCAAGAAGGTCTTTGCTGTTACTAAAATATGAAAGTTTGCTGTAGTCGAGGAGGCAAGAGATAGACAGTTGTACGAGTTTTAAGGTCATACTGCCTACCAAATGCCTTTCCAAACTCAGTCGTCGTCTTAATGTAAGAACTATCGAAACTGCTAAAGGGAAAGTAGAGTTATTTTAAAACGTAAGTAACCTTGCAAGCGGCCTCAATGGTCTTGCAGAGCGCGCCGGACGAGGGCTCGGCGTGGAAGGCGTGCGCCACGAACAGGTCCTGCGCCGTGTGCACTATGAACGCGCAGCGCCGGACGTCGCGACCGATGCCTAGGAACGACAGGTAGCGGACACGGCATTCCACGATCGGGGTCGTTTCCTGGACAGAAGATTAAACCACAATTAGCCCCTTAACAGAAGAACAATTTGAGCTACGCAGACCATAAAGTGATAAGAATGAGTTGGCTTTTAACGACAAAAATACGTCAGCTTTGTATGTCGTCGTTTTCATTTTTCTCTAAATGGAAAGCGTTCAATGCCTAATCGGCTGGCATTGAACGAGAAGGAGGACTACATACCCCTTCATCAGTGATAGTGATCATGGAAGGCGCGACAGCCACAGCCACAGGGCGCCAGGCCGAGGGCGGGCGCGCCGCGGCGAGGCGGTCCAGCGCGTCGTTGAGCACGCGCATGCCGGTCGCGCGCGGAACCTCCGCACTGCCCAGGTATAGCGCGCGGACTGTCTTGCGAGGCTCTTCCATCGGAGTCGGGAACGCTGCTCCTACTGTAGATTAAGTAAGTGATTTTCATTTTTTTCTGTACTGCGATAAAGTTTTAATCTAGAAAAAAAATTGTAGCTATTGTGGACAGTGTCGAGCAAGGCAAAAATAGAAGAGGAAAATTTTGAACGTTAATAGCAGTTTTCTACATCGGGTTCTTGATCCTGTCTGCGAAAGGCATCATCATAGGAGAAGTGAAGCCCATGAAATATCGGCAAATGATTTTGCATAACAATACACATTCAGCAGATTCAAAGTTTCTTTCGTGAGGCCTGATGAAATCCTTTGAAATTACTTACCGGAAAGCGGTCTTGGACGCCTAGTAGCCGGTAAGTCTGTGGGGCGAGGTGGTGGCTGCAACGAGCGCTCAATCATAATGCGCTTGCAGATGTCACGCAGAGCGTTAGCGATGCTACGCGCCGGCGCCTCGCAGCGAAACACATGACACATGTGCTTGCGTGTCGCGCGGTCCCGAGCCACGTATGCGAAGTCCCTGGATACAAATTCAATAAGATAAAGCCCTGAAAATATTAAAAGTACCCAGTGCTCATGATTCTATAGATATGGATGTCACGAAAATTTATCTATAACTTCGCCTCTTGTGCAAATATTGTTTCAACGTTGTTCGGGATAAATTGTAGAATTATTGATAGCATTGTTTTAAGATGCTAAATATCAAATCGTAGCCCGATTGAAGATATTTAAAAGGCTCTTCGAAAAGCGATGACATAATGTAACAGCTTGTGATATGACGCCGTCAAAGACGTTTTATATTCAAACGCGTGATTTCATGTAAAGCCAAAATAGCACGTGAATTATAAAAGCAGAAGTATTTACACAAAAAAATTATTAAAATAACGAAATTCCCGTTGCGCAAAACATTAACCTACCTAAATAAAACACATTGTCAAACATTGCCATGATTCTGAACTCATCTACTCTAAAAACTAGGATATCAAAGAACTTCAAACAAAACCAATTCACAATCACGCCTAAGTGATCTAAATATCAAAAATAAACCTCAAAATCCCGTGTATTCCATACCTTTCGCTATTCCAAGAAAGCAAAGACAGAAAACAGATTAGTTTATGCCCAAATATGGAGTTTGTGTAGAGTTGATGAGGGGGAAACTTACCGTCCGTTGTCTCTGCCGACTCCCCACACGCGAATGGTGTGGATGGGCTGTGTGTGCAAAGTGTTCAGGCTTTCGGGGTCGATCAGCTTCAGGGCACCGTCATCCAAGTCCATGAACAAGTCCTTGCCCTGTGAAAGAGAATGGAAAATGTATATTTTGGACCGTCTGATATATGATTGAATCAAAGGTATATTAAAAGGAAACTCACATCACCCCAACGTCCAACTTGATCAAGCAGATCGTTGCGACCCAGACTGAGGTCGACGATACATTTGTTGACGGCCCGGCTGGACCTCTCTGGGGTCAGGTCCGACTCGGATATCTCGACCCAGCCGAGGGAGCGGACGAAGAACCGTACCGCACGACCGTTGTCTGGTTCTGGGCGAGCTGGGTAGCTGCGGCGTCTGGAAAAAAGACATTTTTATATTGCAATTACTTAGGAATAAGTAACCAAAATTTATCCATGAGATAAGATCTAAGATCTCCAAATAGAGATTGAAAATGAGATTGTAAATATTGGACAATTAACAAGGTTATTAGAAAACCAAACCGACCGAATAACCGACCGAATATCAATAACATTGCAATATTCTATTTGTTCAAGTTGCTGTAATTCAGCATTGTTAACAATTGTAGAATACTCGATGTAGCAACGGACACGATAAATCCTTCTAGCGATGTCACAGATATTTATAGGCAATGTTTACTTTCTATCCAGTTTGTCGTTATTCAGTTTGCATTCTATGTATAAAATTATACTTACTTGTAAGACATCTCCTCTTTGCGTTTCCTCTCCGCATCCTGGTCCACGTGGTCCAAAGCCCCGCTAGTGGTACTCCTGGTGACGGAGCCAGTCATCATGTTGCCTTCATACTTGCTGACCTCGGACAGGTTGGAGCAGTCTCGCACCATGGATATACGAGACTCCTTGGCTTCTACGGGCGGCATTTTGGGGATCTCTCTTTGGATTGTTCCACTTTTTATGTGCCAGTAGTATGGACCATCATTGTCTGAGGAAACAAATGTTGATTTTGAGTTTTACTTAGAACTGTATATGAGTTCTTTAAAATGTGACAAAGACATGCTAGCTCTACGCTCTAACTTAACTGAAAGTATTTAAAAAAATATACCCTAAGGGCTTCATTAGATGCTTGATTGAAAGTTACACTTACATAACAGTATTCATCTATTTCATGTAAACCATTAACATTTTTTTACCATTCAGATAGAACGAGCACAAAATTTTAAGTCAGAAAAGTGTAAGTCACACAAGAAGCAATAATCAAACGATTAATGCAAGTTAGGCAATGTTAGTCTAGCAATACATTACTTGATAATTGAGCACTTGGTGATACTATAATAATTCTGAACAAAAAAATCTTAACGATCGAAACTTATAATATAGCACGAGGAAGCAAAACGCAAGTCTACATACATCTCCTACCTTCGTGCTTCTCCCATCCGGGGGGCAGCTGGGGCTCCTTCTTGGGCCTCAACTTGACGGGTATCGCGTACAGGTCGTCGTTAGGACCCTCAGCACAGTGTGGCACTGATGCGGAGTGGCTCTTCTCTGAGTCCTCGCGATCAGCTCGCTCCTTCTCCGGTGGAGGGGATTCTTCACCCCCATTTTGAGGCGGTGTAATTAAACCGCTCTTGTCACTATGGATATAAATAAAAGCGTTAATATCTTGATGGAAATGGTCCAGTTGAAATACAATGTATAGTTGGGAGGCCTCATCCCATATAGTAAATTTATTTTACATGCCAGTTAATTGAGAACTGTCCTTTTGATTCATCACTTCACTCTGCGCTATCGAATGATGCATTGTAGGTTAAATTCAGTGTTCAAATTAACAACGTTAAGAGTGTTTCATTATGGAACCCCAACTCGTAAATGGTTCTCAGTTGTGTTTTACTTTTCTCTTAGAAATTCATTGCGATCAATACGTACCTATATTATGTTGATAAGTGGTCTATTCAAGAGAATCATTCGGAATTTCATTTACTCTTCTGGATGATTATGGGTAACCTATTTGCCTGGCGTAGCGGTGGTATCTACTCTTCTCTACAGTGGTTGTAAGTCAACGAATAGCGCATGTGGAAACCTAAAGAAATTGTTTGCTGAATTCTTATTTCAGATCAAACTGTTAGATTGTGAGTAATCAGAGCCTAGTTCTTGTATTAATAGTCTTTTTAAATACCCATTCTTGAAGGGAATAGACTCATATGTCGCTTAAACGAGTACCAACTGGAACGATCAAGGGTGTATAATTACTGCTACAAAGCTGGTTAGGACTGTATTGTGTAATTAATAACGGAGGTATGCATTACCTACATACTGTTCAATATATCTATCTACGTTAGAGAAAACTCGCTTTAAAATATTTCATAGAAAAAATGTTTGTTCTATTTTACATAATAATTCGGCAATCGATAGCTTCTTTGATCATAATTATTAGTATTGTTTTTTTAATATTGTCTATAGTAATTGTGTTTATCATTATTTATCTACGTATCTGTGTGTTGCACTTTTGCATGCCTTGTGACTTAAAACGGACTACTATTTTTTAAACCATTTCATGTCTTGTCCCCCATACACATATTTGTGAACAGTTTATTTATCTTCGGTTATTAGAACGCAGGTAGGTATTACGCGAGACTAGTCAAAGGTTAAATCAAAATCAAAAGTTTTTTTATTTCAAGTAGGCCGTTTTCCAGGCACTTTCAAAACGTTAAGGTGATGACTCTAGTTGCGTTAGTAGGTTCCTATTGTCAAATTATGGTGTTAAAGCCTAAATACTAAAAGTAGATACTTAATTTTACAAAACCTATATAAAAGGTAAATAATGCAAACTTTAATAATAAGCCAAGTCTCCATAATGTTTCATTGTTCACCCAGTGTCAAACTTTTTACTTAAATACAAAAAGTACCCATGAGATATGTTACAGATAACATTCGTGATACCCGGGTCCGGTTTAATAAGGCACATTGTTTCTGAATTAATAAAAACACAACAAAGGAGTTTACGTGACTTGCGAGGTGTGCGTCAGACTTCATGTGAATCACGCTGTAAGGTGTGAGCCATTGGATGAGCGAAAAGCGAGGAAGAGGGTTTATGTAGATCCTTAATGTATAGATCGCATAAACTAGGCAATATTCCGGTATCCTAGACATTTTGCTTTGCCTAGCAAAGGCCTGCGCCTGAGTATTGTTAATGAACAAGGTAGTCTGACAACCTCATGGAGAGTTATAAGCTAATAAATCTTGGAGAGTTATAAGCTAATAAATCTTGGAGAGTTATAAGCTAATAAATCTTGGAGAGTTATAAGTTAATAGCCTAAAACTACATAACATAAAAAATTGGAGATTCAATTTTCTTTAAAAACTATTGAAATGTTTAAAGGATTGTATACGCTGCCTCTTATAACTAAGTCCTCATCTTAAACACAAGGCCGTCCAGCGCAGTCGCAAGCACGAACAATTGCCTGACCATATTTACCCACCGAACAACAACTCTGTCTTGAATTAGTTCTGTTTCACTGGTATTTACAGATTAACACATTGTAGACTCCACAAAGATCCATGTTTGTGTGTTTTGCGTTAATACGATAGGAGTTTTATTGGGAATCAGTGTCCGTGAAATAATGCAAAGTATTCTAGACTTATATGGAAGGATTAATTTGATTGTTAAAATTGCTTTATTTCCCTTCTTTTGATGAAATCAGAAAAATAATTGTTTCTAACCCAAAGACATCAATTCATAGAGGGTCTCATCTACTCTCTCTCATTCCTAACAACAGTCTGACAATAATCTGCAACTATTTTGTATTTACAATCCGCTCATGTATTCAATACAAAAACACATACCCAACATAAATGTATCTTCTTTTTCTAGCTAACATTTTAAGGATAAAACGTTGACAACACTAAGTTCTTTATATAAAATTGCACTTTAAAAACTTTTACACGAAACCAACACTGCGCAAAAGAACAAAGCCAAAACTATACTAGTGCGTTTTTAAAGGTGATCGTTAAAAACGCGATTAAACCTATTGACGTGATATAGACGTAACTGCGATTATGAACAATTAATATTAATCAGCTCGGAATACTTGCAATACTTACGAAATTAGATGTTGCAACAATTTAATAAAAACTAGACGTCTAGAGTCTATAATTGGAATCGGTTAGTTTTTTCGGAAAATGTGTTTTGTTTATGCCTATAGTAGGTGTTCGTGCATCCAACTGTGTCAAAATGCAAGTTTTTCTTCATTAGAATACATTTGGAACAATTTTTTAATACGTGTAATATAGTATTTTACTTAATTAGACCATCTTGTGTTTGCCAACATCTACAAGGTTTTATTAGAAACCAAGTTTCTACGGAACCTAATTCTGAAGTTCCCTTGTCTGTTCGTCTGAACTATCGCCTGTCACTAGACTGTGTCTTATAAACCTTGATGTTTTACCTGAAATGCGTGTTTTTTAAATAGAACATCGATTGCTACGGTCATGAAATTGATGGGTTAGGATTTTCGTTTGAAATTTTTTTCGGCTCGCTCTTGACCATTTTTATAAATTACTTCGCAATATGTATGCAATATAAGTCCTAGTAGATAACGGATAAAAAAATTTAAAACGGTAATTCATATTTTAAGAAACAATCATCTCAAAATATAACAAATTATGTAGATACACTTTGATATAATTATGCTTTACTTTTGCGAATAATAAAACTTATCTTCAAACAACAACGTACTGACATTGGTTTTCAAACAATAATTATTCTAAATTACACAATTAAAATACGAATTCAAAGACAAAACATTTTTACAAGCCGTTAAACATGTTCTAAACAGTTGACTGCTTTTGTCTAACCAAAAAGTTTCTTAATAACCCTATTAGCATTGACTAGGTCATTAGGAAGAACAATTATCTGGATTTAAGTGCCTCTTAAATCCCAGTCAAGGTAACTGTTCGAGGTAAATTAAGATCAGTGATCACTCTACAAAGAATGTGCTTTATCACTTGACCTGGCCTTAGCCTACCTGACTGCTGCACTCCCAAAAAAGTTGAGAAAATATTTTTAACAAACGTTAGTGGTAATGTTGGTCGATTTTTTACATTCACAACTTTTTGACACCTAACACAATGAATACCAGCTTGTTACTATCCCTCTGTTGTCAAAACAATCATTTAAAAAAGTCACTTAATTCACTACAACCACAATTCAGGCATAACAAAAATTTTACAAATCTCCTGACCTCGCGTTCTTCCAAAACTGGTCCAATTTACTCAAAATTTGCTCACTCAAATCGTCCATCATCTTGTATATTTATATCATTAACACTTGCCACTATGGATGCAACCGGCTGCGCTAATAACCGCGTAATAACTGCAACGATATGTGTTACACAATACCTGAAGTAAACATCTTTAATTATTTATTTTGATGAACAATACACAATAGCGGTACGCACTCGTCGTTATTAAAACACTCACGTACGATATTAAAACAATCGATCATTTGCTTAATTTCAAACGTTCCAGCAATTCTTTCACTTTGTTTGTTCACGTGAGCTGTGTTACATCGAGGAATCGATTTATAAAGTTTTATAGGCATATTCAGCATGTCTAAGAAAAAGCTACTATGACTAAAGGTTGTCCATCTTTAAAAAAAAATGTATTCGCCTACGTACACCACAAATTAGGTCGATGTAAACCCCTATGAAATTAAACTTTTAAATAATAAGACGAAAGTCAGCAGACTATGAAATAAAATGACTTTATGCGTAGGCTTTCCTGCCCCCGCGTAGCCAAGACCCTTTCCAGCAGTCACCAGCATTATTAAAAAACGCTCAAATGTATAAGACAAAACATTTATATTCTTTAAGTTATACATGTGAGTTAGATCTGTTATTGTCAGACATTCGAACGTTTTTCATCATCGCTGAATGGTTAATAAGCTGACACCGCAATGCTTGTCCCTTCTCAATAGGAAGAGGCCTATGTCTAACAATGGCATATTCAACGTAATGACCTAGGTAAGTATCCTTTTTGTCTTGAAGTATGAGTACAAGAACAGGATAATAAATTGAATATAATCACCTGGTTTTTGTTACTGGTGACGCAGCTTCATCCTCGACTCTGAAATGAAAAACACAGAAAAATTAATAAATAAACTTCATTAAAATCTAATTAGTGTTTTTCGTTTGTAAAGCGCCTAAGCTTTTAATATTTCTTCGCGTTTATTAAAATTTTGGCCCAGATTTTTTGAGGAAACCTTAGTTTGAGTAATGAACATTCATAATTACCTAGAGACAGAAAATTCGCGCTTTTTGTGGGAAAAATGGTTGGGAAGGTAATTGAATTTGATCCGTTTACTATGAATACAAGTGAGTACAAAATGATACTAATCAATAACAAAAAACCATGGTTATACGAGGTCTGTGACACTAATCTTACCAGGATCGAAAGTTTTGGACAATTATTGGGGTAAAATAAAAATACCGTCGCATTATTGGTAATATCCAAAAAATGGCGTCTACCAATGAAAAACTTCTAACAACACCTATATAAATTAAAATTCAAGCGATCTTTTCTCCTCATATTCCGAACTTTCAAAGTTAGGGGGTTTTGAAAGTCGGCTGTTAGCACTCAATCCGCGAACTCTCGCCCAAATTAGGTGCATATAAAATAAGCCATTGGAAACGTTAACGGCGGTAACTTGGACTTTTTACTGGTTTTACGAACTTCTGTGGGTAATGCTGAAGTGCTGGACGATTCTAGTACCTTGCGCTATTTTTTTTCTAACCAAACAGTGAGATGTAAGTTGTCGATGACGTTGTACGAGTATAATTTCGTTACTTTATGAAATGAATAAGTTTTATCAAACAGGGCAAGGGATTTTTATTACCGTTCATAAAATATAACCGGTCATGTGCTAAAAGTTGCTTAAACTCAATCTTTTTTATTATTTGTTCTAATATACAGAAATAAATCTTCAGTGAAAATCTTCTCTAGCCATCATGGTTATTGAGATAACCTGGTGATGAGCATCTCCTTGGTTTTGGGAAAAATAATTAAAGTAGTTGTGCTCTACCTTTCC
Source organism: Trichoplusia ni (assembly GCF_003590095.1). NCBI lineage: Eukaryota > Metazoa > Arthropoda > Insecta > Lepidoptera > Noctuidae > Trichoplusia > Trichoplusia ni. Next base: position 282,304 of record NC_039495.1, read on the forward strand.
ATTTACATCCAAAGCTTTAAAGCATCTTCAGGTTCTAAGGTCTATTCTATTCTAAGAATCAGAATCAGAATCAGAATGCTTTATTTGTAAACATAGGTCAAATTACAGCAGTGGGAGATGTTACAAGTAGGTTTTAGTTTCTCTATGTTTTACCCAAAGGTGTACAAATATATTTAATTAACATAATCTTTTCAATCTACATAGTATAATATTATAAAGTATCATCCCCAAAACTTTCACATTTGTAATAGGTACTAGCGCATGCATATCAATACAAATTAATCACTACATAGTATAAAACAAAGTCGCTTTTTCTGTCATCATGTTGTATGTCCCTATGAACGCTTAAATCTTTAAAACTACGCAACGGATTTTGATGCGGTTTTCAACAATAGATAGAGCAATTCTTGAGGAAGGTTTTAAAGTATGATAAGATTAGGTTTTGTGTAAACTGACAATATTACAACGATATTAGTTAAACATGTCGGAAAAAATTAAGCCATTCGAGAGCTTTCCTCGAGAACGCTGCCAAAACCTTTTGAGTTACAACAAAACTATGTATGGCGGGTTTGTACCTCTTTAATAAATCTACAAAAAAGTCCGCGGTGGTATATGTCTATCTTCCAAGGATAACCCACAATAACCATTTTTATGTGTTTTCTTAATACAGTAAAATTAAGGGTTATTTACGAACCTATTTTTAACAATACAGTATTAATCCTTATCCAAATAAATAAGTTAGATATATTATACATGTAATATAGAACAAAATTGCCTTTTACACTACACCAAAAAAGTGAATAGGTAATGAGTTATCGTAATATTAAAATCTCCGCGCGAGAAAATAAAAATCGATGAAACGTAGCGAATATATCGTTGCCGCGTTGGCATCTATATACTAATATACTTATACTAATATATAAAGCTGAAGAGTTTGTTTGTTTGTTTGTTTGTTTGAACGCGCTAATCTCAGGAACTACTGGTTCAAATTGAAAAAATATTTTTGTGTTGAATAGACCATTCATCGAGAGAGGTTTTAGGCTATATATCATCACGCTGCGACCAATAGGAGCGAAGAAAAAGTCATAACTTATATCTTCTAACCACGCAGACGAAGTCGCGGGCAACAGCTAGTTATATATAAAAAAAAGAAAAATGATAAATGTCATGTAGTATCAGTAACATGTCAAAAAAAACAATTTATTTTTTAGCATACCTAATTCAGAATCGTCAAAACAGTTTAGATAATGTATAATTGTCAGAGGAAGTAATTATAGAATTGTCGTCTAAATAGTCCTTAAGTGAATAGTAGCATTTTGTTATCAACAATTTGAATAGCACTTTTTTGAAATCGTCCAGGTTTAGCGTTTTTATTTGTTCAGGTAGTTTATTAAATATTTTGATGGCCACAACGAATGTACTTTTATTCATTAGTGCTGTTTTTCCGTAGGTCACTTCGAGTTCTGATTTATTTTTATCCCGCAGTTTTCTGTAGTAGCTTTTAGTTGCGATTTTGTAAAGCGTCATATTAGATTTAACAAATACATTTGTTTCGTATATATACAACGATGGTAAGGTTAGAATTTTTAGACTGAGGAAGAACGGTTGGCAACTGTCTGTGCTATTTCGTCCACACATAGCCCTGATCTTTTTTGGGCTCTAAAGACGAGTTCTCTATCTACAGAATTACCCCAATATATTATGCCATATCTGAGTGTTGATGCAACATAGCCATGATAGGCTGTTAGTACAGATTCTAGGTTTACAACTTTTGATAATTTATAGAGAACATAGGTAAATTTATTGAGTTTTTTACATATTTCACCTGTCTGACATTTCCAATTCAAATTGCTGTCTATATTAATACTTAATGTCTAATTAATCTAAATATTTAATGTCTAACTCTTTATGTGGGGTCCTTTGATAAAAATACATAATTTTAGTCTTTTCCAAGTTTATGATTAAATTATTGTTGTTAAGCCACGATATAATTGTATTTAATATCATATTTATTTCATTTTCATTTAAGGTCAATCTAACCATCTCAGTTTTCATAATCCGACGAAATTCAAACCACACATGTTATATAAAGTTTAAGTTTCATCTGCAAACAGCTTGGAAGAAAGGACAATGCATTAGGGACGTAAAAACTCAAGACTTCATGAGCGCTCTCGGGGATTGCAGACAACACAGTTATGTGCCGTTTGCATAGGAAGGAAGTTGTATGTACGTACGGTAAGCAAAAACATCGAACGTGGAATACAATCTTTTGACTGGTTCTGCGGTGGTAAAAAGAACAATTTTCTTTTTTAACGAAATTAAACTTTAAAATCTGTCAGATAGAAGAGGCATTTGCCCAGCAGTAAGATAATATACAATACTTATTATCAGATCAATATGATATTCCACTGTCATATATTAACTCTTGTCCTTTCAAATCGTACCACGAAATATCAAAACAAATGAAATTGACATTTTAAATCTCCTCGAACATTGCTCCCATTTTCCATTACGTGCACTCAATATATCGCCATTGGTTTTGCTGTCTGTACACGAATGTTATTGCGAGCGTTTTACGAGTCTATACATATGCATGCTGCGACAGCAGGCAGACGATTGAGACATCGCCACTGCGTATAACATTAAAATGGTCTTTTGGTACAAACAATGGTCTATTTAGCTAAAGTATTTTAGGTTTATGACGATCGTTACGAGTAAGCAGAAGATAGAAAGTCCAGACCAGTCTAACTAAGGGTTATCGTGTTGCCAAGTTAAATGGGTTCAGGATATGGTTCGTAAATTTGCGTGATTTTAAAAATGTGACTTAGGTACTAATTCTATAAAGTTCAATAATGATTGACATACTTATTGCGTCTTCCTAAAATTATTCCTTAGCTATGAGAATTTTCTCCTATTCCCTGGGATTGCTAAGTTGTTTGTATAGGTTAAGAGATATTTTTAACAACGTGAGATAGGACGTCTTTTACAAAAGATTGTTAATGTGAACTGCTAAGCTGTCTGAATTTCCGTTTGGAGCAAACTGAATTACAAAAGCTTCTCAATAGAAAATATAAGAGGAAAAATATTATAGAGTAACTATCTGATGCCCCACGCTGCACTACGTGATGTTTCCCGTTCAATTTCAAGCTGAAATATCGAAGCTGGGAGCGCAAGTCGTCGACTTTAAAAGACAAAAGGCTTTTACCGATATCGGGAGTCAGCAAAGCGACTTCAATTCTGACAAGTGGGTTTTTTTTCAGCAGGAAATAAAGGATGTTATGATGGCTTTTGAGATCGTTTTAAACGAGATTTTGTGACCGATTTTGGGATAAGATTAGGGCTATCCTTAGCATATCATTCAAATATTGCATATTATCACATTTTTAATCTAAAGAATCAGATAACATCTAGTTAGATTAGATATTCATAGTTGGATGTTAAAAAGAAGGAGGTCTTAAGACAAAAGTACATTTATTACCTAGCATGTGGTCTGTTTGCAGTCACATAACTCGCTCCCCAAAGACATGGATACTGTCATCTTCCGACCGTGACATCAATAGTAATTTTGAGGCTCGCATACATTTTCCCCACTTGAATTGGAAAGTACCCCCTAGTCCCTGGATGATAACCTTATATCCTATGTTCTAATCTAAAATCCATTGTTACCTCTCTTACGTAAGACCCCACATAGAATATTATTTCCTGACGGAATAATCCTCTAATTAGATTTACAACTATCTCACAAACTTCAAGCGATATTCCTCTTTGAACCATGTCAATAAGGTTAAGATTTGCTTGGCCGCACGAATGCAATTTCTGACGCTAGGTGGCGACACGTATACGAATGCATTCAGATATTGGAGCGGAGACGTGATCGCAATAAAATAGCTTTCCATAGTTTTGCGGAGGACTTGCTTTTGTTTTTTGTCACTTTTTAAATTGAAACTCTAGAAAATGTTTGGCTTGGAAAATGGGTATTTCAAAATGTAACGAAGTAGGTATTTTAAGTCATAATTGGAAAGAAGAGTAGACGACTTTATTAGACATATATTTCTTTCTTTTAACAATCATTTGTGGTCGAAAAGAAAATGCAATTTTCTCGCACATTTTAAGAAAATACATTTCACTTTCTTTTTCTATCCCATTTAACGAACTAACCAAAGCTTGTCAAAACTAGTTTGCGAAAATAGCATTTCAGTACAAGCGTTCCAATATTATTATTTCATTAAACCATCGTATCTAGCTTTAGTTTTCCACATTAATACGAACAAAAACAGTATAACTGGAAGTTTTTAATGGGATTTTACGCGAGTCGCGGGTCCGACGCGCGACGATACGCCATAAAATTCCCCTGTAATGATGTTTGCGAACTGGCGAAGTTTTCGAGCTAAACTGTAGGATTTGTGTACACTGTAGCTTTTGTTTTTCAACGCAAAAACATCATATTAATTTTATTTTATAAAAAGGACCTGGATTTTTGACCTATTTCAGTAAAATGTATATTTCATAGCTAACCAAGCAGGAACAACAAAACAGACTTATTTTACTGTAAAAAATATTCTTGGACGCTATTTTGTAAAAAAAAAAATGGACTGCCGTGTGACTTAGACCTACGAAATAAATACAAAAGAAAAAACATAAAAAAATGGATCAATCTATTTTAGAGGAATTTGGCAAGGAACAATGTGACATGATTTCTTACATACGAGACGGACGGAAAACACATCAACAGCCTTATTTTATAACCAAACTATAAACAGTTCATAATGTAATTCCAATCGCTATGTGCCTATAACTCGCCCCACACTACCATTTTACTATCAGTGATGACGGATGTTGTTCTCTTCGCTACGCTAGCTGTGTGTGGCCATTAAACTAAAGGTTTCTATCAAATGAATATAACCTAAGAGTTTATAACAGAGAGATGGAAGAAGAATAAGAAGCCTTTCAATTAAAATAAAATGATTTATTCTGAAAGTAGAATATACCATTAATGTCATAACTTTTGCATGTTTTTTTTGAGCTTGCTCCGGAGACGTCTTTGCCATGTAGTAGGAAATAAAAGGACGCGAAAAAGCGTTCATGTCTTTGACAAATGAAACATGGGCATTTCCTCACTATTTGAGGATAAAGCCTCATTAGCATTTCAAACTACATTTAACGAAAAATGTTTTGTCTAATGTAGCATCTACTAATACCTATTATTTTTCTGCCTCTAAAGTTATGCAAGTAAACCATAAAACCATAATCCGCTACTTCTATGTCTATTTACTTCATATTTGATCGACATTAATGACTATTGCTATTAACGACTAACTTATAACCCTAGTCCAGATGCTATCTAAGTATTTACGCCATACAAATTATAAATAAGTGGTGTTCTACCTCATAATTCTTAGCAAAGTGAGTCGAGCGCTTAGCGGCCAACGCTTAGCCAACTGCACCATATTGCAGTATTATTATCTAGATTCACAATGGATATAGTTCTGTTTGCCATACCGGTAGGAACGTAGAGGCTTGTGGCTGTTTCGTCATAAACTTTTAACCCTCGACGCAAAAAAAGCTGTTTTAAAAGTTTGCCGTGCTGTCTGTGGCATCATAGCTACAGAACGGATTGAGCGATTTCAATTTAGTTTGTTTTGTAAGGGTGCGAGTGCTCTTGGACACGTTTGCTAAAAATCGGTTTTATAAACCGTTCAAAGTTGTGGGGTTTAAAGTTTTTAGTGGGGATTTTTCTAATCTTAAATATATTTTTTTAATGATAAATGAGGTATGTCTGTATCCGTTAAGTCTGGAACCCAAAACAGCTTGGGAAGAAAAAATAAAGATAGAAGTTTATATCCTCATGTGTTTATAGACGTAGATACTTAAACAATCCATAGAAGCTTTCTTCTGTATATTTTGATTTCTCCTAAACCTGAACGATAACTTACAAAGCGCAACAGCACCATACAAACAGCTGACAACAATTTAGCGTAAAATAATTGTTATTTTGATATGAACTACGGTGTTGACTTAAGGTTATAAGTACCCTATATAAATCGCTTCAGCTTATCTCTTGTTCCACACTGCAGTTTTATTATCTATGTGCAGAGTTTCAGAGCGGACGTTATTCTGTTCGCTAGTCGCGTGTGCGAGTATTGTTGGGCTATTAAACCAGCGTCTTTATTATCGTTGCTATTTTGTTTATTTTTCCGAATACAAGTAGGTGATGTTACACGTTGGAAAAAACTTAAAATTTATTTATTTATTTACAACGGTGAAAATGCGTACCGAGTAGATGACGTGGGGTTTGATTTTATGATATTTCAAATCGAATGTCTTGAATGAAAACGTATCTTGAAATTACTTTACTAGTAGATAAACTCATTAATTAATAAGTTAGTTTTAATGTAGGAAATTATTGTTGGTTACTTCACAGGAGAAGAAAAGGTCTGAACCATTTAATTATAATTGTTAACAGAAACACAGATCAAACAGTAACCCCTTACTATTCTAACATAGAATATTCTTTAATGCACACCTCATAACTGCATACAGATTTTGCCGAAGATACTTAGTTAAATTGTATCATAACAGGCGGTTTTATCACTCAAAGCGATCGTTTACAGACAACCTTTAGATGGACTTCATTCAGAAGAAACATCACACATAATCAATTAATAACCTAAAAAAATCAACGATCCCACCCAAACAACAACAAAAAAACTGAAAACAACAAAATCCATTTGGGAACGAACGCACTATCTAAGAGGCAGCACTGAATGCATCGGATCGATGCAGCGACTGCGCAGTGCGAAGGTCGATGCACTCGTCAGCTGTGACGTAAGACCGTCACGCAATGAATTAGGGACAGTAAATCAAGTCTGATACACTGTTGATATTTTATTAGTTTATAATCTGGGGTGGTGGAAGCTGGTTTGGTTGTTTTCCTTTGTGTAATACAAACGGGAGCTTAAAACGTTTTTTCATATCGTAAAATTATTGTTGTCCTCGGTTTATGACTGCATGTGTTATTATAATGTGCAAAATAGTGTTAAGAATCAAAAGAGGTATCTAAAGAATCTAGCACGGGTAACTGTTCTATTCTGTTTTCAAAATAGCTATTTCGTGTGACAAAAAAGAATAAATTTTACTTCTGGCCTAAAAAGGTCGTGTAAGGTAGACGAATACGAATTGAAGAAGAAAGCTTGTTTTAAAACTAGATAAAAAAACTCCGACAGTATAACTAAGACCCCTTACAATATTTAAATAGTTCGTCTGTTTTTATTAAATATGTCTAAGAAAACTCTTTTCAAAATTCAACTTTAATACCAACCCAAATAAATTGAAATCGCTCAATCTGTTCAGAAGCTATGTTGCCACAGACGGACATGTTTAACTTATAACCCCTCACTTTTTGCAGTGCTTAAAAAGTATTACACAATCTTCAGACATTTTTGTTCTACTCTATTAGACCAATTTAACTTCTGTATATACCTACATGGTGTCAGTAGCCAAATGTTGTGCTAGGTTGGGATCGAGGAATGTATGATTGTTCACGGCCGCTTCAAAGCAAGCTGTTAGTGGTTTATGACCACTCCATGGGATTACTCAATCATCGCAAGGAATTGTTTATTTACACTTCTTTTGCATGATCAATTTCGATGGCAGACTTAATGCCAGTCTTCTGCAATTTTAGTGTAAATTATTTCTCAATAAAGTATATATTGGGATTGGCATATTCCTAAGGAGATGGTTCAACGTTGATATTTGCAGTGGTATACTATACAATTATATATGAGTATAGTGTAAGTACTTTCGAAAAAGTGTTCGCATTGAAGCGACAGATTTTGTATGTTGTCGTTCTGGCGGTGACCTACATTAAATTTATATTAGTTGTAACATTTTCGTTGCAAATGCTTTGTCGATTATATTGGTACTTAATACTGTATACGCAATTTATATTTACTTAGGTATTTTTATTTGCTATAAGTTTGTCTTAGTTCCCGAGAAATTTAAATTTGAAATCCTAATGGTGGCTTAGATCGGTCAACTATGTACTATTTTATATTTGAATAAATACTTGTATAGAATATAAATTTTAGTTTTAAAGAAAGAATCATTAAAGATGTGTACGACTAGAAAGTTTTACAAAAGTCAAGCGCCAATGGATGTTTTCTCACAATTGAGTTGGCGTCTAAAAATACTCGAGTGCTTCCATGGAACACGTAAAAGCTAAAAGCTGGAATACTGTTAGCTGTGGCAGGAGTACTGCAGATATAAAGAAACAAATACATGAAGACACTATCTTCGTGTTATTTTAAAGTACAAATGCATCGTAGAAAAGTTTAGATAGATACACAGATTTTAAAATGACATCAAACAAAAAAAATAAAGACATTACAAACCATTGATAATCGAAAAACAAAATCAATATAAGTAATTTAAGTTTTATGTTGATTGAAGTAAAAACCAGTCAAATGCGAGTCAGACTCAACTCACTGAGTGTTCCTACCTAGATAGACAGAAGACATTATCACCCAGCAAAATAATGTATGTACCAATTGGAGCTTAACCTCCATTTTAATTTTAATTATTGTTATAGCGGCAACAAAATCATCTGTGGAAATTAAAACTGACGGATGGGCAGACACCTGAAACAGTTGCTATGAAACCTTAGACTTACTTTTTTAACCCTAAAAGATGCCAGCAATCATGATTATGACTTAACATCATCCACATGATGCTAAGTTAGCACTAGGATATGACGCAATAAAATAGTGCACTTATGTAACGAACCTTTTCCAGCGATTAAACCATCTATTAACATAGGTATGTGTAACTCGGCGCCACAACCCCCACACCCCATCGGGTTCATTATGGTAATCCACCGTCATGTCTCGTTTGTGGGACCGACGATGTGGGGTTAATGTTAGCACTGCCATGAGTTTAACACGTGTACAATGAAGTGGGATTAATAGGAGGCTGTGTGAGTGGGTGACAAGTTGTTTCAATGTATATAGTTTGAGCTAATTGTCAGGGAGTAAATTAAGGAAATGTGAATGACAGTTTTTATTTATTTACCAGGTCTGGTTTTTTAAAGAACTATGAAGTTTAGGGTTACTTGCGTTTCCAAGTATCTTATTCCTCAGGACGCGATACTAGTTTATTATAAGTGCAAAAATTACAAACTATGTTGAATTCGACATAGGTAACGAATGTCGGGTGATGTGGATTTTTTACCTCCTAAAAATACTACCTCTTCAATTATCATCAAAACTTTGAAAAAAATCAAAAGTCACCACTTAAAAACACATCCAAGAATATAGAATCCTAATAGATCTTCTGCGGTAGGTCTCTATCAACTCCCAGTAGAAAAGACCTTTTTCCGCCCTTATTTTGATTACTTACTTTCATCCCGAAAAAAGCATTTGGTTTTGTTAAGTTAGCAACAGTAATTTTGAAAAATAAAACTTGTCATCATCCGTACTATGTGAAGTCCCTCAAATAATACTGACCTCCTATTGTCGAGGTAGGTGTCGTAGTCATCGGGCGAGTTCTTATCGTCGTGCATGTCGTACAGGTCGCTGTATATCGCGGACTCCATGCGGGACGGATCCATGTGGTAGTTGGGGTTCTCGTACGAGAGAAGACCATTCTCTGTGGACAAATTGAGGTACAGATTAATAAGGTATATTACGTCAGCGAGGCAGATGCAAATGGAGATGTGGTGGAAAGAAGTGGACTAGTTTTTTCAGAACTGGTCACTTGTAGTTCATGAGAGATAAAAGTGGAAGATGAGTGGCCTTTACCCAATTGAGGGACATTCTAGGCTGGTTGATAATCATAAAGAATCAACAAAATAAACATATTAATAAAATATGGCGTTTTGGTATTGGACCAGAATTAATTTTTCGTTGGTGTCAATGAACTTACAATAAGTTTGGATGATTAACTAGAAGATTCGATTTTGTTGATTCGTTTTTCATTTAACGTGAATTAGTTGTCATTTGGTCCCAAAAAAATGTCATCAGATTTGAATCAGTAGTTTTAAGTTAAAGTTGTATGTTGTTGTTAAAACAATATTTTACCAATTCTAACGCTTTTTTAGCAATTAACACTGAAATCTTGTACACATGGAATATTTTTTGACATCTCGACTACATACAACGTCACGCATTGCTCAAGGTAAGTACAACGTCACCCGTAATTTTTAATACAATTTTTCTCTAAAACTATGAGCGACATTTCGTTCCATTTTACAGAAGGCCTCGACACATGTCTGGCTTCGTAACCAGATCCGAAGCCGTAACAATAGCTGACTACCCTCCGATGTATCGGCGCGTGTTCAATGAGAAAAATCCACGTTTTGGTGCCAGATTAGTACCTACAGTAACGGTAAGTAATGAAAGGAAGTACGAGAAAGTAGGTTTTAATCTTCTAGACTTATATTTTCTTTAGAAGTTCAAAAGGATAAGTTATAACCTGTATTGTCATTCAGAGATTAGTGTTAAAATTTTATTAAATAACTTATTGTAGAGAGGTACCGAAGATGAATCGATATTTTTAAGCATCAATTATGAAAATCAATTTAGAATTAGCATAAGAAATGTGTATGCCCAGACATGTGTATGCTATATTTTACATACGTAATACAATATTTCATAGGGTTTCCATGAATTGCTTCATCAATAGAAATTGCGTAACTAAAGGTAAACCAAGCAGTTCTATTGGTTCTCAAAGAACACAACCCTCGCTAAGCATCCTCTAACATAAAGGTATTTCTACAATCCTTAAAATCAATAGAAAACATTCGACCCATCATTAGCGTACAATTAGGCATTATTTATAATATCATGGAATAACCGAAGCTGGACAAAATGCTTTCTTATAGTGCTTGACTCTTAAACTATGATTGACTAATCGTACATAAAGCTAATTTATATAACTATCACTTCTATATATTCACGTCGATAAAGCAATAACCTCACATATTTTTAACTTTTTCAACAAAAAACATCTGTGTTCACTCAGTCCAATCTATAATTATGATGCGCGTGCCAGCTATTATGGTATTGCTTCCTTAATTACGACATAGGCGATGGTAATAATGTTACTCCATCGTATTATTGCTATACATCGTTTTTATTCCAAGTAATTGTGGCTTATATTAAAATGATATATTTTTACATTTTAACCGCCGACGCAAAAAGAGGGGTGTTATAAGTTTGACGTGTCTGACTGTCTTTGGCATTATACCACCGGAAAGGATTGAAAGATTTTAATTTAGAAGAAGAGTTTAACTAATTTTGTTTTTAAAAATATCAGTTTTAATGATATAACTGCCAGTTGCCAGCTTTGGGACAGTTAAAAAGATTAGTAAATTTGCAATAACTTATAATAGTTAATAAGATAATCATTAATGTAGATTATCAGTTACATTTCTCTAACAGAAAACGTATCAATGTACAAAATATTTCACCAAAACATAACGGCTAATCTCTACCTATCTCACAATACACGACACAGAATCACCATTTAAAATAAACGTTCGTTTCAACTGCCGGAATTAGCCGAAACGACACGAAGTTTGCCGAATATCCCCGAAAGTTGCCGAAACAGCTAATGTCGGGAACATGGCGTAATCGGCGAGTAAATCCCTGAACAAGTTCCAATATTCATTGAGGATAACCCTTGCAGTGATATTGCCGGCATTACTGTACTAATAGTTATGTGAATATCGGGGCATTGAGAGCTGTTTTAGTTTATAAGCGGTAGCGATTTTGTACAAGACTAGAAGGCTCAGATTTCAGTTGCCATTGTTAGGTACGTAGTAGAAAAACATAAATAATGTGCTTTATACGTTATTTGGTAAGTATCATGGTTTTATAGATCTAGACAATTAAATTTCAGTTGGCATCTCAATATAAATCTACGTTTTTATCACTGTATTCAAACCGTATATTGTTACAAAAAGTACAGTCTGTCGGTTAGATGTTAACGCAAAAGTGAATAAACATATAAATTCATTGACATACCTAACGCTCCTTTGCATTCAGCATTCAATAATACTTTTTTTTAAACCGCCTAAACACAAGCCTTACTAACAATAAACCGTTTAAAATAATCAACATCGCATCGAATTTCACCAAATAGGATATTACATAACCAAAACAAAGTAATTGAATAAATTCAGTGTTTACGTATATTGTGTACCGATTATAAAGTGAGCTTCCGAATAAACGCATGTTGCATAACCGTTAAAATCCGATTATTCATGCGTATTGCGATTCGAAATGCGCTGTTATTATAATACGTAATAAAGGAAGGTGTGTTGAAGAGATAGTCGAATGGTGTATTGGTTACGATGTTATTTTTTTGTGAATTATTTTACGTCATATTTTTTTTCTCTGTATGTTTCTGTTTTTATAAACCTACTCCAGAGTGAAATTATTATGTTTACAGATCCCAGTCTTATTTTGACCCCTACTTCTGAATATAAAAGCGAATTTAAAAAAATAGTTCCCAAAAATAAAATACGAATGTGAAATATTTCTCTACGTCTGATAATCTCTACAAATTGCTTTTACACATAGCTATATCCTTGTTACCAGTTTCCCAACTATTCGAACAGGCAAATATACTTATCGTTGACTAATAAATCAGTCTTAAAAAATGCATCGTTACCCATAAGTAACGTTCATGAACTTAAGACAGGTTATCCAAAACACCATGAGATCAGAAAGCATAGATCTCTTGAAGGAAATTGTAACAGCTGTCGAAGCAAGGCAATGTAGAGCGACTTCTCTCTGCCACAACTGCAAGCACGTGTGTGATGAGCACGATCATTTGTTCTGTGTCTGGGTGTAATTCATCGATATAATGTATGTATTTAGAAATGTAAGTATGTTTATCAGTTGTCTTGTACTCATAATACAAGCTTACTAAGTTTGAGACTAGATGGCGTACTTGTTTTGTTGTAAGGGGAGGTAGAAAGCCCCATGATCTCATGGTGTTTTGGACACCCTCTCTTGGGGTGGGCGATAAAGCGTGCAATACAGGAGTGTAGTACATTGTCAATACAAAGCGAATTAAGTTTTATTACTTTTAGAGTGCCTTTATTGTTTGACACTGGTTACATAAAAGAACCCCATTTTAAAGAGGTTAGAGATGTAAGGTTGCATTCGTTTTAAATATATTTCGAAAAAGTATATGATTGGAATTAATGTTAAGAGAAATTGTCTGTATTGCAGATTTTAGAAGCTTTATTATAAGTCTATTTTGTCAAAACCACAAAATATCAGAAAAACATAATATTTTGAAATAATATTTTTTTTTATCTATTTATATCAATAATCAAAATGGATGTGAAACCCCTAACTAACTAACTTTTCATATCTACCAACACTTTTCGTATCTACCACGGACCAAAATGCACCTTATAAATATCTTTATTTCTCTTCAGGGCTACGGTAATAACCCTTTCAAAACCATGTATCTCTGCATTTTATCATTTGGACCGTACAAAAAAGGCGTGTGTCCACGTACATAACGGTCGCGCTCGCTTCCGGGGCACAATAGCGTCCACTGGCACTATGTAATTGATAGTTTTCGGTAATACCATACTGTTGTTCTGAAATAATACCGCTAGGATACGACTTTATTGTGGGAACTTTGGATCGGCTTTCGAAATTCAAGGTGTGTCTATTGCCTAATGATTTTAAAATTCGATGGAATGTTCTATTGATTCAAAATCATATGTTTTTATGGGTTGGAGATTGTTTTTTTTTCTCGTCTACCAAGTCAAGTCTTTCTATAAAGAAGTGTTTACTCTAACCACGAAACGAGAAGATTTTCCCTTTTATAAATTTAAAATATTTTAGAACAAACTTTATGCAACTTCACACATCATTTCTGTACTTTTTCTAGCCCTAATTTTGTTTCATATTGTGAATATTGTGTCAAACATCACGTAGTCGACTAGAAAAATACTCAACATAATATAATTATCCTCTTTGCTCAATATTTCACCTCCTTTACAAAAGTAAAGCTAATCCATCAGTTGAACTTAACAAAACCAACAAAACTCCACACTCACTATATATACCTGGCAATTAAAACATTTTCATAAATTCTTCAATTAACCATTACTATCAGCATTAAACGTTCGTTCGTGTTAACAGCCACATCAGCCCCTATGCAGTAGGAACGTGACATTCAGACGTCAAGGCTTCACACTTTGAACTTCATTTAAAAACATAACAATGTGGGGTGTATTTGGTGTGTCTTTTTTGCGGTTAGAGCTGCCCCTGTGTGTTACAAATCTTAGTTAGGTTATATGGACTCTACATTTCTCGACATACAATTGTTTTTTCCAAATATTTGAGCGATTATCGTTACTGTTTGTATAAAAGCAGCTGACTTCAAATAAAAAGTACTGAATCCAACTTGATTATTATTTTTATGCCAAATGACCGAATGATAGCTATTTCACTTTAAAAGAAGAGAGAATCAACAAAATCGGTTCATCTAGTTTAAACTTCTGAGAGAACCCGTACCTCTTCATTTTTGAAGACGGTTGAAAATGTCAGACTTTGCCAGCACGAGGTAACTATCGATTAAATATTTGTAACATAAACTCTACAATTAGTACAGAGAATTCAAATTGAATTAGAGAACCGTAATACAATTTCGATAGCTGTCGTGGTCTGGAATTGCGAACGATCTATATTGTGTCTCTTGTCAAGAAATGTCTTTGTGCCTGATTATTGTTGTCACTTGTCAGCCAAACCGAGAAATATCTCATGTACTTAAAGTTACTTTACCCCTCTTTTTAAAATACCGTTTTAGATCCACTGCTGGGCTAAGACCTCCCCCTATCTTTTGCCCTCCCCATTCAAAACTATGACAGCACAACAAAACTTTACCCCTTTAACTAACGAAAAATGTAGAGAAAACAAAACTACCTCCTAACCCCTTTGTATAACAATGTCATACATCGAATACAGTATAATACTCGTGTTATACCCTGTAACAGTAGTTATGTTCACATGCTCTCACAGTAAGACGGCAAAGAAATCGATTTGTGAGCGACCTTCGGGCGGTAGCTACGCTTTTAAACTTATACAGGCTAATTGTAGACTTGTCTGTTAAGTATCGGTGATATCGTACGAAGCACTTCGGTTTTTCTCTAATAGCATAATTTTGTTTTTGTAAATCTGTGTGTCCTGTAGAACTGAAGGATTTTTATTTATTGTTAAAGAGCCTGTATTTATACTACATCAGCCGAAGATCTCTCCAAATATAGAGGAATGAATAAACATATTTTTTGCTGTTGCCTTCGGGTAGCTAATTCTACGGGAACATAGAATCGGAATAAAATATCCTGTGTTAATCCAGGTTGTAAACTAACAGTTCCAATTCAGTGGTTTTTACATGCAAGAGTAACGCACATCCATACATACAAACTTACGCGTTTAAATACTAGTAAGAAGTAGGATTTTAATACCTTGTTCATATCTTTGTCGTATACGATTGATTACATGGATAAAACTAGTCAATATTTGAAATAAGTATTTTTTGTCTTTATTGGATAAGACAGAATTAATCCTTAATATTCATGAATATTTTATTTCTAATACTTATTCATTAAATCAAATTGTACTAACTAGGTTAACACCCCATTTGTCAATCTCTGACCTATCAAAATAAGTTGTTATCAAAAGACAATCATTTTCGCAATCAATAAATACTTACTAAACCTAAATCAAACCAAGACAATTTATCAAGAAAATATCTTTTAATATACAAACAAAACGTAGCAAGATTTCTTTTATTTGATGATAATAGAGTTTTTTTGTAGAGCTGACGAAAATATCTTATAAAGAAACTTATATAATACATATTTATTTTATCTTATGTATAGAAAAGCAATAAAGCCTAATTCGGATTAAGATTATTGGAGAATAGTCCGTATTATTATAATTGAATACGTAATCATGTTTCGCAATCAATTTATTATCTGTATTAAAATTGTTTTTTGTTGTCTAATCATTGTATGTAGGTAATGGGTTTGAGTTTTAGCTATTTAAATTTTTGTCTGGGATATGGTGTTTTAAATGGATAGTATAAATGAAATGATAGTTAAAGTTCGTGCTCGAGAAAGACTGCTCATACTCATTATTGGTATTTCTCAGTTGTTTCGGTAAGTATTTTGTAAATTTTGAAGTGTTCTTTGTACAGCAGTTCTTCAATACTCAAAAGGTTTTGTTCACGATTATGTTTAGTAAGAAAACTTGAATTAGCAGAAAACAGGCGTAAAGCCCCACTGTTGGGCATAGGCCTCTCCTCACATAGGAAAAAAATGAGATTAATCTTTAAAACAAGTTAAGATTCATAAAAGTAAGAAACCATCAAAAAATACATTCTTGCAAAAAAATAAATCTAGTATAAAATCCTAATTACTTTTAATATTGAACGCAAGGGAAAACAGTGTCTAGATAAAAGCAAACTTGTTAAAAACCAATCTATGTTCAAGTACCACCATTTCGGGGCATTACTAGGCGAAATGTTGTTTAACGAGCAAACGCTATTTGACACTTACATCTTACATTCGAAAGTCTGTTTGTATGTCATCACTAATGATGCAATTAGTTCTGTAGCTGAATGCACATGGAATTACCAAATTCTGGTTATTTTGTATGACTGTCATTTTATTTTGTCGTGCTTTTTGATGTTTTGTGTTTGGGAACAGGGTACCATAGACGATAATGTGACTCGAAGATAAAAATTCGGTAATAATACTGGAAGTTTTTGTGAAAAAATAAGTCAAAATAAAAAAAAATAATGTAGTCCGTTTCTTAAGCAATTTTAAAACGTTACATTATTAGATCTAGGTGCATAAATGAAAGTAAATTTTAATCTAACTCAGTAAAGATACTACCTTAGAGACAAATTCAATTACGTCCCGGTTTCTTTATTATGTAGAGACAGTTATCAAATGCAAGGAATCTTATGCCGTATGATAACTATATTTATATTTGTCTAGTTCTTTTTACATTGCATACTTTGCTTACGTGGAATCAATTTGTTCTGGCTTTAGAGCGCTGAATCTTCAGCGGACGTTTGTAGAGTCACTATTTGCAAGGAGAGTGGTGTTCTGGTATTCTGTTAGTCACGAACGTTAGCACTAGTGGTTTTAGTTAAAACACAACACGTTGTGTCACACAACCGAGACTGAAAAGGCTTTCGATCCTACCTGGCTGTGTGTTAAATTTTAGGCTTTACACTTTTTTGATTTTGAGTATTTATATTGTAAGAAATTAAAAAAATCTGACATAATAAAGAAACCAGCAAAACTGAGATTTTAAGACATATTTTAAACAGATTTCTTAAAGGACCGTAACACCAGATTGAACATCAACCATACGAAATGAAGGAATCTAGCCGTATCATTGAAATATTCTTTCTAACCTTCACTAGAATGTATTCTTTGACTCCCGTAAGGCTAAATGCATGACGTTTCATACAAGCCGCCATGAGTCACACAAACACACTGAAATTCCTTTCATGTTGCATGAATAAGCCCAATTTATACGTAACGAACTTGTTTGTGGGATCAGACCACACATATGGGATTTTGAATCATCTTTTGATGGCTGAAGTATATACTTAAGAATATGATTTTCTATATACAATGACATTAATTGATTGTTTCGGCGTAAAAAGTAAAACGTGGATGTTCTGTGCCTTTTAATGCAATTAGAATAAGGACTAGAATTATATTACTTCGTATACCTAATTTTAAGTATGTAAGTAAGATTTGGTTCATTTCGCAAAGTGAAGATTAATATTATTTTAGTAGAAAAATACATATAACCGACTTGAAATAAAAACTATTGAACAAAACTTAATGATTTTTAAGGACCTAATGATGAATTTCACTTAAAATAAATGAAAAACAACAAAATCTAGATTCATTTTCAAATCAAAATCAAAATAGCCTTTATTACTGATAACATTATTACATTACATTACATTATAGTTCTATCTCTCTTGTAATAAATAATTTTCAATATATTACAATGCCTTTCATATTTATTTTAATACAATCAGTTTCATGCACATTTGGCAATTTCATTTTATTTCAATTATGATAAAATTACATGCACTTTTAATCATTAATAATAATATTTAATTAAATAATATAAATATAAGTATAAGTTAGATTCATTTTAATTTTCGACATCGGTAACTTTATTATCAGTTTGCCTTTTGGCATAGGCCTTCAGATTAATTTTAGTAATATTATAATATCTTGTTTGTTGTTTTAAATTATTTTTGAACTCAGTTTTAGACAAAAAGACGCAGCATAATTGACTTGTTTAAGTACCCAAACGAATGGAGTATAGCTAATTCTACTAAAATACTATTTCAGAGATACCTACTTAGTGTAACAGATCCACACCCATCCATCTGTTCCTACTAAACTTTGAATAAACGTCGATTTAAATATAGCATGGTAACACTGTTGGAGCTAGAAACAATATTACAGTCTGTGTGAGAACAGTTTCTTAAGAGGATAGTAACATTAGTTTTGTCCGGATTTTTTCAGCTTATACTTTTAAGAAGGACAGATACTTATTTTAGGTTCACAAGATCCGGGTGGATAGATTAAAAAAAGTTGGGTTATGTTTCTGGACCCGTAGACATACGGTTTTAGGCTAAAAAAAATAAACAGCATGTAACCATTAACCAGTTTTATTACAGCTTATTATAAGCTGTTCTACTCCTCGTAAAGTCGTAAAAAAATATATATAGTACATGTATCTCAATGATATTGAAGATCAAAATATATAAAACTATATACAAATTCAGTTTCACCTGTCCACACTTCATAGACCTAAGGTAAACAAAGAAAATAGAATCAATATACTTACTGCCCCGTTTATTTAATCCCATGTTTCCGAGTTCACTTTTAACAGTATAATATACACATCACTAACTGTCTATCGATTCACTTTCGTCCCATCACTATTCAACGATCGTCTAGTAGAATAAGGCTGGGAACACATGAGAGAATTACGTAAGTATACGATGGTTACGTAAATTTACAAAAATTATGTAAAATTACGCGTCTGGCATTTTACGCGTAATTCTTGTTTACGAGATTTGAATTTAAGGATGTTTTACGTAAAGTTTTTAATATGTAAATGTAGGCATTTGTAGGTGACCTAAAGTGGGTTGCGGTATAAGCTAGTGTTTGAAGTCTACGTGACATTTTTTCGAAATACATTTGGCGCTCGTTTCGTGAATATAATGTTACGTAATAACGGTTTGACATTATAACATTAAATAAAAAAGGACGATTGCATTTTTGTTTTGTCGCAAAATGTTAATAAAGGGTTAATGCTTATAAATTACATTTTACGTGAGAACTCAATAATATGAATAAGTTGTTGTGAAGCAACGGTAGAGGTAGAAGGTGAATTCCTGAGGAATGTTTAAAAAAAAAACATGTTTGCGTACTTGGAGTGTATAAAAAAAAAATAGTTTCACTAGCTAAATCATTATCAAAACAATTACTTATATTAACAAACTGTCCCAAATTCTTATCCCCGCCATTGCGTAGCTGACGACATTAACCGTCAAATTCCCACGTTTTCTCTTTTGTTTAAAGTCACACAATAATTAAGTAATCATTGTTAATAAACATATTTATATTTTTTTGCAAACAGTAAACATTATTTAACGAGATTTTTACAAAATGTCGTTACGTAAAGTTACGTAATTTGAGTTATTGTAGGCTAGGCTTTATAGGAAATGTGGGAACCTTTTTGAATGCATTTGTTTAAGTTGCGATTCCTAATTATTGTGTTAAGTTTAGTTACCAACTTGTATACCTGTCTACTTCCGGGTTGTAATCTTATTCAAAAAAAGTTGCAGCCATTTAACAAGAATTTTCTCAGGGTTTAGACAAAAGTATAGTTTTATCTAGTTACTTGTTTCTTGAGACGTTGCACTCAAGCTAATGAACTGATAACCGTTAGTGAATGAACTAAGAAAAAATCAGGAACATCAAAAGCAGTAAGAGTCTAACTATAAAATTCACTTTTTATATCTTATTTGTGCTGTTTCCTCTACTGCTTTTACTGAATTACGTAGTAATATTATGAAAGGAACTATGATTAGAGTGTCTGTTATATTTTTGAAATATATAAGCACAGTGTGAGTTGCACTGTAAGAAATGTAGTCCTTGTGTCGCAGGGATTTCATAAACATTCAAGTCACATGCAAAAAGACAACCACACTCAGAACAAGCATTTGCCGATCACACAAATGCTCGTCCTACGCGGGGACCAAACCTACGACACATCCCGTGCAGTGGATTTGGAAGATCAATCTGTTATTTGTGCCATCAGAATTTTAATAAAATTAATAATTTTCATTGTTTTTCTTCTACTTTTGTCGCTGAAACTGTCGCTAGTACTTAATTAGCTATTAATTTTTAATTATACTCTTTATTTCAAGTATATTTTAGTAACTCTAAATTCCTCTCATTGATATTTAAAAAAAAACCGTTATTTTTCCTTCACCAGGTTGAACTTAGTTTAAACTGCCGGCAGACAGTCTGAATAGGAGCGTGGGAACTAACTAATGAGCGCTAATTACAACTGAAAGTGATGTGCCGGTGTCTTTGTGTAGAACTCACTTTCGTTCGAGAGCACTTGTTAATTATAGCGGGCAAGCTAATTTTAGAGAATTGAGTGTTCAAAAATTGTTAGGTATTTTGAACTGTTTAAAAGCGGGGAAGGTTTCTTTTAAAAAATATGTGGTGCTTAGTATATTGCAGTCAAAGTTTAAATATATATTTGGCTGTTTTTTTTTTTGAAATTGATAAATTTTATCTGTTCAAAAAGAATACGGATGACAGTCCTCCCTGCGTTGCTGCCTTCTAGTTACAGTTTTGAGGGTGAATCTAGATAAACCTTTTAGTAAAATTCATTTGAAGATCCTCTCAATAATTCTTTGATTAGCTATAACGTACTACCTTGAAAACGAAAGCACAAGTATGTACCTACGAGTAATTTAAAAAAATCTACGCAAAACTTGTGACCACTTGCCAACCTCATTAACTTCACAGTCGTAATAACATCACGTGCGTCATACATAATCAGTCTGAGAAACTAAACGCAGAATTACATCTGATTACAGCCAGCAATGTATAGGCGACACTGCAATTTTCTCCAGATAAGAATAATTTAGATGATACGAGAATATCATGCCAGTTGTAATACATTGCGGCGTCACACAGCGTTTGCATAAAAAGTGACGTATCTTCGCCAGCAATGTGTATCAACTTGTAACATATTTATCACTCTGTTTAAGTTTTTATAGTGAGAGACAATTTGACATGTCATTGCGATGTTATGATGATTGGTTTACGACTGTCACGTCATGGTGTGTGATTTTAATGATCTTTTAAGGTATTTTGTGCTTTATAGGAATGTAGTACTTATGTGTGACGAATTTAGGTATAATTTTAGTTGTGCAGATGACAGAGTGATATTAGTGGTCATCATTATAATAGTGGATGCATGACATACTTCAGGTTCGATTATAAAAACGAATTTATGTTGTATTGTGCTCGTTTTGTTGGTTGGGTTTAAATTCAATTGATTTGCAATATTAATTATTTTTAAGGAATTTTCAATTTAGTAAAAAATCTTTTAATGGACTAAAATAATGTTAAGGGTGGATAACCGTCACTTAGGGGTATGAAATATATATAGTCTCCGATTCCATAATCTACTAAGTATGCACGTAAAGTCGGTCTAGCCGTTTCGGAGGTTGTAACTCATATTGAGACTATTTGAGACACGAGAATTGTATAAGATTAGACTGGAATAGTTTTAATTAGTTTCTGTGCTCTGCACATTTAGCGCTGGTTTGGATAATAAAACGAGATCGGATTATTCCCTAGAGCAAAATACTTTTTAAATATTGCAATTTGAATTTTTAATATTTAATTTGCACTGCACAAGGTCGAAGGTAATAAAGGCTATTATAAAATAAAAGTCGTAGAAATTTATTTTATTTAGTTTAATAACGCATTAAGCATAGCCTATGTTTATCATCGTAAACTTTACTTGATTGTAAAAGAAAAATTCCCTGTCTATATATTACTACAACTTGGTCTACTGGTTAGTGGTCCTGATTTCTATACCGGAGGTCGTGAGTTTGTTTCCCGTCCAAGACAAATATAGAAAAATGTAGAATATAATGTACGTATTTAATATTATTAAAATATCAGTTGTTTAGTACTCATAATACAAGCTTAGTTTGAGGATAGATGCTGTTATGTGAAAGTAGTGGAATGTTATATTATTTAGGTATAACTTATTTGCTAGATACTTTTCCTATCCTATAAGTAAGTATCTTCTAAGAAGTAAATCTATACTAATATATAAATCTATATATACTAATATATAAATCTGAAGAGTTTGTTTGTTTGAACGCGCTAATCTCAGGAACTATTGGTCCAAATTGAAAAAATCTTTTGGTGTTGAATAGACCATTAATCGAGGAAGGCTTTAGGCTATAAACCATCACGCTGCGACTAATAGGAGCGAAGATACAATGGAAAATGTGAGAAAAAACAGGACGGGTATAAATCATAACTTATATCTTCTTCTACCCACGGGAACGAAGTCGCGGGCAACAGCTAGTATACTATAAGAGGGTAAGAACAAGTCCTCATCTCGCTTTTGTTACAGTCCAAGACAAAGGCTCTTCTATCTGATAAGTTCTTAATGGCTTTGAAGTATCCTCGATGCTAAATATAGCATTATCATCCTAGCCTTTTCCCAACTATGTTTGGGTCGGCTTCCAGTCTAACCGGATTCAGCTAAGTACCAGTGTTTTACAAGTAGGGACTGCCTATCTGACCTCCTCAACCCAGTTACCTGGGCAACACGATACCCCTTGGTCAGACTGGTTGTCAAACTTTCAAGCTTCTGACTACCTGTAACGACTGTCAAAGATGTAAGAATAACAGCCGGGACGTACAATTTAACGTGCCTTCCGAAATACGGAGGATCTCGTTATGACAAAGATGGTCACCCATCTACGGACCAACCGCATCAGGTATAGCTTAACCTGCGATCGATTCCCTCATGCGGTTATAACTTAGTTACGAGCTTCTCATGCTAAATATAGTCTTCTTTGAATACTGGATAGTGACTGTCTATTATTTTGCCTCCAAAAAATATAAAATGGTTTCTGCAAAAATCGATATTTCATTGTTGAAAGGGTAACGCGCATAGTGCCATTAACCGCTTCTTTAGTCGAGTTGGTGAAAACTTAAAAACATTTAACGCCCCGATTTCAATTTTGTGTATAATGTTATCAGGAAAATGTCTTAACTACATACTATAAAATAACAAGAACGCAACGTGTCCCACTATATGTCATTGTAGTGAAACTAGTCCTTGTACTAAAAAGAAAAAAACTATAAAGAGGTTCATACAATATTCTATGATAAAAACATATATTATATTATTATGTCGTTTAAAAGTCTACACTCGATAAGCGATCTTCATATAATTCTTTACGTTACATCTTATTTCTAAAGACGACCTTGTCTGTTTAGTAATGAACTCATTTATGCAAATATCTGTTACAAAACAAAAAACTGCTTAATTTACAGATATACGTTATGTTATTGTTGTGATCACAGACCGTGGTGTCCCGGGTTTGAGTCCAAGGTTGAACTTTTTTTTGGTGTTTATATTTTTGTATGATTAAGATTATTATTCAAGATTTAACCATTTTTTAATATTCAATCTCTATTGATATATCTCCCTGTGCTATTGGCGAGGCCTATGTCCAGCAGTGGACGATTGTGGGCTGATGATAATAATCTTCATGGACACTAAGACTTCACGGATATCTACTAAAAATGTGTCATTTTTCTTTTTTTTACATGACTGACTTTTTTTACGCTAAATTGCTTTACCGATTTCAACGTATTAATTGCTTCTTTTAGAGATTTAGTGTAACCTTTGCCATTCGTATTGCACTTGACATTTTTAGATGCCTCTATAACTTATACATATTATGACTGCATGGATACCCGAGTGGCCGAGGTCACCACGCCAGACCCAAAGCGCGCGATGTGTCGCAGATTTCCCGTATAGGATTGGCGTTTGTAGGATCTATTAATGATTGTCCTGAGTCTGGGTGTATTTGTGCGTGAGACTCAGATGTATATGAAACCTACCGCCAGTATTAAATTTCTTAGTGTGGGAGACGTTGTTAAGAAAAAGATTAACTTGAAATGTGTCTCCTTTATCAAAGGCTCGTCTAGACAAAATGAGAAATTTAACTTTAGTCGCAATACATTGTAAAGCAAACTTACAGGTTTGTTACCTAGACAAATTACTGTTTCTGCTTTCGTTAACGTCTATAGAAAATGTTTGAATGTATGCGGATGATAGGTCAAAGTCACTTATCGAAATAAAATGTTATTTTCACACGTTCGAGAATAATAATCGTAATTGTTGTTAATAATTTTAGATGAAGAATGTCACTTAGCCAAAGAGGTTGGTATTAAAAGTGATATGTCATCGTCATACAATTTTACGCATTAGTTAAGACGGCTTTAAGACTCAAAATGGTAAATGTTAATACTAATATTTTTATGTAGTTATTGAAATAGAACGGCTGAAGCCAAGTGCACTATTTTTTTAACTCAGCCATGCATCCTTCTCAAAAAAAGAATCGAACATTCTGACAATATCAACTCCCAATCATCAACAAAAAAAAACACTAATTAATATACGACCTTGAGACTGATCTGCTCTCTAAATTACAAATGCATTTAATAGTTCTTCCTTTGATATTATTTATACTTAACTATATTTTAATCGAGAAATCTTGCATTTATTTGCATCATTAAAATTAAATGGTCAAAACAAGGTCGATATCTAAAGACTATAGTTTAAATTTAGGATAAGCTCGTTATTTTTTATCTGTTAATGATAGAAATACATCCTCCTTATTGATTCAAACAGAATTAAAAAAGTTAATGCTTCTTTTATAGCTAAATGCTTTTTATGTTTGTCTATAAAGTAACTATTTTTATCAACTAGCATCTGTTTTCAACGTCTTGTTTTTGGCTTGTCATCGGCATTCAATCATGTGCAAAATCAAACCAAACTCTCTTATGTGCCCATGTAGATATTTTCTAAGTAGAAAATTTTAAAAAAATACCGAAGAAAAAAGGGTTTGTACGAAACGTCGATTATTTTGAATTTGGGTGCAGGTAACGTGAGAACTCAAAACGATGTTAAAAGAACGTCTTAATTTCTCAATCTAATCTAATACAATAGAAGTCTCAAAAAGTGATTCTAAATTTGCAAAATACTATTGAAAATATGAAGGTTTTAATAAAAAGATGTAGTAAGAGACACCTAAATGATTGCCCTTGACTCTTGATAATAACTAAAAACAACTATCACACATTCACACTTATTTCGTCGCGAAGTTAAAGAGAAGGTCACAAAATTTTCAAATTTAAACCTCGTACAATAATTCACAGCTCGCAGTTCTAAGCACATGATTCCTATATCTTTGACAATCGTTACTGGTAGTTAGAAGCTAGAAAGTCTGATAGCCAGTCTTACTAAGGAGTATCGTTTTGCCCAGATATCTGAGTTGGGGAGATCAGTTAGGCACTTGCACTGAACCCCCCACATAGTTGGAAAGGCTAGTCAGACAGTACTGAACATTATGACAAAAACATATTATATTAGGCTTTTACGTACACTATTATATTATTGTTTTAGATCGGTTTACTCATGCGTATTTATCGACTCTATCGCCCGCTGCTGCGTTAGCTCATGATAATCCGAAACTAGTCGGGGAATTTTGATAAATACACGCAAGTTAACCGTTTCTTAATTAATTAAAAATAATTGTAAGACTGTAAGTCTCTATCTTTCATACAGTCGCTACAAATTACGGGTTCCAATAACCAAAAAAAGATGAATAGTGAAGCCTTCGTCTTAAATATTTTTCTTTCATAATTTTTTACTACACGTGTCCATTTCCATTTCACTGCCAAATTGATATACAGTATGAAGCGGTTTCGCCAACATATGTTGAGTCATGTATAAAGGGGACAACGACTCCTTATTATTATGGGTAGTTTACGACTACGCTCAAGACAAAAGTTAGGAGAATTCTTTCTAGAAATTGTGTTAGCTTAAAAGGATCGAATCGCCTTTTTAGACTTTAAATGTTTGGAATAAAAGCTTTTTGCAGTCCGTTAGTGGGATAAAGTATTTTTATTTCGGTAGTTGTGTGGAATGGCGGTTTTAGTTTTAAATGCTTCAGGTTTGCATTTTTGGAGTGATCGGTTTTGATAAGGGAGTATTTGAGACGAGTATGAATAACTATTTGATATCCAGAAGTCTTTCTTGCCATTTTCTGTTGTATTGTATACAATTTAAAAGCTCTATCCGTTAGGTATACCAAAAAAAAAATATATATTAATTTAATCGACTAATAATATAAATATCATTAAATACTGTGGCCCAAAGAATACCACCCAAATCTCTTGCTTTTTACATAAAACTGTAATTTCCTTGCTTTCATAATAAAAGTAGTGTAACAATAATAAATTGCATTTCCGATAGTTTTCACCAAAACTACCCTCTAAAACACGAGGTCCGTTCCACAATAGCCACATTTAGTCCGATCGACGCACCGCCACGAACCAGGTCGTCAGAATGCGATCAATCATAAACACCCCATTTGGTTTGAAGATTTTCGACAACATTCGTGTGATCAATCACACACCCCTTTTCCGAAGTAGGTTAAGTAAGGTGTTTTATTTGTTTCATTGAATAAGTTATGTTTTGAGGTTACTGGCTCTCGGATTTGGAATGATACTGGATAGAAAATTGTATAAATCTGTATTGATAAATTTCAGTCCTGAAAATTTTGAATAGTAGGTACCTTAATAAGTAGTTTTTTACAAAAAATCTTTCGGATCACGTCATTAATTGGATGCAGTCTATGCATTTTATTTTATTAATATTCACGCCAAAAAGATACTTGTAGTCTAAAACCGTTTGACGTTTAGATACGTGTCTGAAGAATTATGATAAAACTGTGGGTTTCATATTGATATCATCAAATTAAACAGTTTATGTTTCTGTTATAATAATTGGACCTAAAGCTTATATTCAAAGACAAACAACAAACAAACATTTTCTTTTTAATCAGCATGGTATTTCCATCCATAAATATGAGACAGATGAAAAAGACGCAAGGAGGTTGAAACATAACCTAAATAGAGTTGTATTATGTATAATAAAAGGCAGCAGACGCACCGTAGGGTTGCCCTCCCGGATTTCCTGGTTAAATTATATTAATATTAATCCTTTATTTAGGTACGGAACCCACTCTCTTACCATAATTTGCTTCGTCTGTCTTTTGGTAGAACAAATGTCTAAAGTATTTATTTAGTTATAAATAAATTCATTTCTAATTCGGTTTAAGAATAATTGAATATAATTTAATAATAAACAGCACTTTTTTAGTGATACTAAAATATTTCTTGTAAAAATAAACTAAGATTTATTTTTAAAATCATAAAATTTAAAGTGCCATTTAGTGCCAGTAGCCATTTTTTTTTAATCTTAGCAACTGGCTGTATGGCAAAGTTTTCAGTGTTGCATATCCCTGCAACGTAACATCAATAAAGCTGTGTTAGTCCGTCTAATCTCTTTCTGGTCGTGTCGACTTGCCTTCTCAGCGGATATATGGATGCTGAGATGTAGAGTGCAGCAGTGTTTGCTAACATACTTGTAAAATCTGACTATAGGAGCTTTATTTTATTATATTAACAGTAAGTATGTCCATTTTGTTGCAGAATAAAGTGCATTTCAAAAGCTGGAAGTAGAAATTAGATAGAACATTTTTTACGCAAATTGAAGCTATGAGTGGTCTGTCTGTCAGTTTAATACCGGGTTGTATTTCTTGGTTCGTATCGGTAGGGTAGTTGGAATTTTTACAGATGATGTCGCTATGGAATTTGCGGTCTACGTGTGGGTATTATTTTTTTTAAGTTTAGCTTAATTTACTTGTTTTTTTAACAAAATCAACAGTAGGCGTTTGTAAAAAGCAGGTTTTGATTAATTCACAAGACTATTAACGGTCTCAACATCATTGAACCACTTTTATCTCCAACCCTATATTCGACAAACTCTTTATGCTTAATCATTATTGAAAAAGAAATGTCTTGGATTCTAAAGTCTTTAAAGATATTTTTTTTCAAAACCGCAAGAAAACTAACAGCTTACAATCGTCCAAACAAAAGCATTAAACATGAACCCCCTCTTAATCTCAGTTTAAACCAAGCTTAACCCTAATTAATTGGAACGATTTACTGCTCAACCCAGTGGACTCCATGTTTTATTAAGAGCTACATTAAAACAATATATTATGCTTTTGTTAGCAATAGTTTATTAATCTATATATACTAATATATAAAGCTGAAGAGTTTGTTTATTTGAACGCGCTTATCTCAGGAACTACTGGTCCAAATTGAAAAATTCTTTTTGTGTTGAATAGACCATTCATCGAGGAAGGTTATAGGCTATATACCATCACGCTGCGACTAATAGGAGCGAAGGTACAATGTTAATTGTGAAAAAAACAGGGCAGGTATAAATCATAACTTATATCTTCTACCCACGGGGACGAAGTCGCGGGCTAGTTGGTTATAATATTTAAACTTTATGTACTCCTAAGAGTGATTCGAAAATACTTGATTTTGAATAATTTAGGTTCCATTTACCAATAATTAAATGTATTAATAATTCTTGAGATATATTTTGAAAGCTTTAAATGACGTTGCAATTTTATATTATACTAGCTATTCTGTCGATCTTGTATTGCCTGGATGAATTGTGAATCTAAACTATCCAGGACAAAAACATTCAAATCAGTCCAGCCGTTTACTAGGAGTTTAGTAACATAAACGCGTGTATATAAGATAGTATGTGTTTTTTTTATAAACTTTTATAAAATCGATTGTCATTTGTTTCAGGTGACGGCTATAGAAATACGTTCTCAATCATTCTCTTTAAAGTATATAAATATAAATCGTTGGACGTATAAATTATAGTTGCGAACATGACACACAATTCAACTTTCAGTTAATTTGACTACGTCTTTACATTTTAAAGGCCAGTCAGATAATAAACTCTTATTATTTCAGATGAAGTTACTTATTTTTTTTAAATGTATTTTTTAATTCAATCTCGCGAAAGATACATAAATATGGTTTTTATATTTGGCTTATAAACACAAAAAAGTCGGTTTTAAGTAAATTTTTATTAATTAACCGACTACGTCAAACCGAGAGTTATGGTTTTAAAGTGAAATATAGTTCACTTTCTTGTGATAAATTTTAGCTTGTAAGTAAGCATTTAAATTAATTATTAATATCAATATTATTCAGACTTGTTACCAATGTTTCGACTATCCATTTGTATAATATCATATTCCATCAATTTTAAATACTAAAGGTTAACGTTAACGCAGTTTATATGCAAAACAGACTAGTTTTACCACTTTCGTTATTACATAACAAAAAATAATAATAATAAATCTTTAAACTATCTAAAATGATATGCGTAAGATCAAGGCTTATTTTTAGCCAGTCATTTTGCATATTGACTAAACTAAGTTTCTGATTTAGACTGTATATAAAAAGTCGGTGCTTGAATAAAATTAAAAATAAAAGTGCCATGTTTTGCCTTGAGGTCGTTGCTAGGTGACAGGTTTTTAAAGTGTTTTTTTTATGTTTCATTAATTTTATTAGTGAAACAGATATCAATGTCAATATTCGATTAAGGTTGACTTGTTATTTTTAAGAATAAATAAGGATTTCGTTTTGTTTTTAATTTCGTTGTTGGCATTTAAACTCTGTTTTTGTTTTATATACACTGGCCATGTGATTTCTTTTTTTTTAAATTGTACAGGTAAATCTAAAGTAACATTTTTGTTTCGCAGTCATAATTTACGGCAGTAAGGATTTATAAGAACAGCTGTTAAATTTTGTAAAAATAAATTAAAGTGCTTTATAAAACAAGTAGGTATTATTATAGATATTATTTAAATATTACTGACACGTAGAGTTTTACAATACCTAAACTACGATATCGATTAGTCTATTTTAAAAGAATAAAAAATATTTAAAATCAAAATATATTAAAAACAAACGCCCATTCAAAACCAGCTATTGTACGATATTGATTGCATGCTAAGACGAGCAAAAACTCTTTGGATTACGACAAACAATGAAACCCAAGTATGGTCCGCTCAAGGAGATCCGACACATTTAACACGCATCAATTAAAACATTATTAAACAATACTTAAATGGAATATCAAGGTAATTAACTTCCTCAACAATATACAAACGAAACTGCTATAAACGCACCTACTTGCATTTAAACACGTAATTGCAAACAACAGAATAAAATTTGCATCTCATAAAATGTTATTAAACTCCCTAGTAGAATTAATAGCACGAAAAACAAATTTCCTTTGAGCGCCTATCCTAATAAATCCTCGCAACCCACACGCTATTACACATTACAAATTAAGCAGCCATTTATTTTCAAAAACACATTAATTTTCGTTTTACTCTTCTTACTGTAATAATAAAATCGCGGAGAGAACCTTTCATATAAATGTCAAAATGACACTTAGTTTTTTTTTAACGCACTTCACTATTTACTTTTTTCACATGCAATGGCACAACGCGTTCAGCCTCGTATACGGCCGGTTGCAGACTGAGCGGTGGGGGGTGCCCGCCCTACTGTTTAGACCGAGTACACACGATCCAGTTTTATTGAACAGAAACATGCCATTGTATAAAAATATTGCATTTTTATAGTAAAAAGGATTGATTGTTTAATTTTATATGAGATTTAAAGTTTATTTTCGCGTCGTAATGGTTTACGATAATTTCAAACTCGATTCAGTAACTTAAGGATTTTATTTGAATTTCTGAGATTCGTAGGTGAACCTTTGACCTTTTTGCACCCTTCAGGCCTTTGTACCCACATCTTATCTGTTCGCATTGCCTTTTATCGGTCTAACAAACTGCGAGAGTATTTTTTTCCAAGTCGTGTAGGTACAAAAATGTTTTTATTTTGGAGATGTCATTTAAAATTTACGGAGAAACGTGAACTCCATTTTACTTTCGATTATTGTGGCTGAAAAGGGATTTTTGTTATTACTATTGAAATGATTCGAAACTCGTCGTGCGCTATTATAGTTCCTTTTGCAATCTTCGCAAATACTAGGGAAATAAATGGATTGCAGTCTTACGTATTCTTTTTTAAAGTTGTAAGTATTGCCCTATTTAAAGATGCCAGTTGAAAATTTATAACGGATAAATTAAGAACGGTCATGAAATAAAAAAAACGTCAACTAACGGGTCGACATAGAAATAAATGGAATTAAGACTTCGTATTGATCGAGACAACAGAAATTATATTTCTTGGTACAGTATCATTTTATAGTCCAATCAAAACTACAGTTTCATCTTCAACAATATACCTCGATAAATCATCTTTAATTTCAACGAAAACTTCAACAGACAATAATCATCATCTCTATACATTTTCCACTAAAACCTAACCCAACAAGGGTCCCGATTCTGCTATTTGCGAATACGATGAATGAATGGCAGTTGGATTAAATTCACACTATTCGTATAATTCCAAGCATTTTTTAACACAATAATTAGTACGGGGCAGAACACTCACGGTCAATACAATGAATTTCCAATTATTTTGTTGGCAAAATGCTTAAGAGAATAATAATAGTTTCAAATTTTATCCAACTGCCATTGATTCATCGGCCGTTGTAAATAGCAGAATAGGGACCCAGAACATTGTCAACAAGGACATAACTTCATCCCCTTTAACGTTGGAACTAGCTGGAACTGATTTGAACTGGTTTGAACTTTCTGACCTATGCAACTGCATGTATTTGGAGCGCTTGCATCGATGGCCGGCGGAGCGCGTCGCTTACACAATGACGACTGTGTTGCGTCACTCGTACCATGCGTGCCTTTTTTACAATCCTGGTAGCATCACGCTTCTAAACAAAGAAGTTATAAGCAGTCCTCGTAGCCAAGTCACATTTCTACAGACTTTTTCAATAGATGACGATGAAGAGAATGCTCAAACGAATCGAAATGACATTTCGTCGACATCACCCATGACGAATGTCTGAAAAATGTGGGCGTATAAAGGTTTCCGTAACCTTTTAAAAGGTAGAGTAAAATTAATAATACAGTATAAGTATGTATTTATCCAGTAGATATATTAATAAACATATACCATCCTAGTCTGTGACGCATTACGTTGATGTTAATGGAAAATCAATGATGTGTCATATTTGTGATGGTATAAAGATGGCTGAACAATTGAGTATCAGCAATTTGACATTGTAAATTGAGGCGTATTAAAACGTTGTGTGGTTTTTAAAACTCTCTATAATTTTAAGGCGTATGTACAACACGCCTTAAAATTATAGAGACCTGAGCTTAAAATTGAATTGAATGTAGTATAAGTGTTTTCAATCATTAATCATAAAAATCAGTATGATGGAAAAAAAGAAGAGTTTTGACCGGAAAACTGAGTATAGATTTGAACTCAGGACCGAATAGTAACAGTCAGCCGCCACTCAAGCGAAAACAATGACTGTGTTTTTCTCACGTGGTTAAAAAGCACACACGCGATTTTTTATGGTATAAATCGACTCATGTAATTTTAAACCTTAGATTCTTGATCTTAAGGTTTAATATCTCTTAACTTATCAAAAAGGTGTCTGAATTACTCACTTCTGCGCGGTCTCTTCAAGACGTAACTCCAGAGTCCTGACAGTATTATAAACCGGCACATCGCGGGGTCATAGTACTAATTTACACAATCTGAAAAACTGGAATAACGACCACTCACGCACCCACTATGAATGAACTGATGCCACGTTCACATAAAACTAACCCTTAAAAATTCTGCATCGTCTACGTGAATGTATAGTTTTATCATGAAAGCAGTTAGGTTGAGTTTCGTCTGGCAGGGTTGAGGAGTTATGTCGGTTTGTGATGGGAGGAATGCTTGGAAAATCCGCTCTGAGTCACAGTTACTGAAAAGTCTAAAGGGGGGTGGGGGTGGGGGGACTTCATGGCGCCGCCGTTACCCATACATTTCTTATTAATCAGGTGTGAATAACGAAAAATGAGAATTGCCTTTACACGCGGCGTGGAGGTAATTTCATTGAGATTCTTTCAGTTTATTGAAATTGGGTTGACTAATTTATGCCATGAGTAACTTGTCAAAGTCCTTTTTGTTTAAAAGTAAAGAAGTGAGGAAAAACGCGAAGGGAAATGACCTTCTTTGTGTGTTTATTTTTCAATAATAGGTATTATAGTTACCGTAATACAATTTGACCTCTATTATAGTTGAATATAGTGACCTCAATTGTAAAAAAACACTCTATAACTTCTCTTTACCATATAAAACAATTTGTTATTTTGATGCATACATTATATTGGTATCCTAGACACTATAGTTCATTGCAAGTTTTTTTCAAAATCTTTTCAGACGTAGAGCAATGAAAGTGTTTCTGATAGAAAGACTGCCTGTATATTATAAGTATGAATAATACACATAATAATATATACTGTAACCATTATTATAACCATATTAACCATTGTAAAAGATAATATCTTCGATCTATTGTGACGTAATATATAAACACGTAACTCTATCTAATTCTCTAACCTAGCGGAAACCACATAGCCATTGTATTTGTGGCTAACCGAGCACACCATCAATACAATAACATAGCTAGAATTGTATGTATAGTCAAGAACAAGATAGTACATCAAACAGAAATTTAAAATGAAAAGTAAAATAATAATTTAGAAGAAGTTAAAAAATTTAAAAAAGAAGTAACTTTACGCCTTTTCGGTCTTTACTACAGTAAAAGGCCTAGCTCCAATTTTAAGGCCGTCCAACATAAAATGGCCATGGTCTAAACGTTAATAAGTATACAAAATCAAAACAATATAACATTTCTCAGACTAATGGCACATAACAATGGAAGTCGTGACTTGACTGCGGTTGCGCAAAGCGACCGCCAAAATAACACACTGCTCTACATTAAAAAGATACCATTAAAATATGTGGCATTGATGGAAATGACCAGTTACTATGTATCGTCAACCATTCATTTAACAATGATTCAGGAACTTCAACTCTATTCCCCAGCCATAAAGAGCCCATCTGCAAGTAGGGATAGAGACGTACCAATTGTGGTTATTTTTTTTTTCATAAAATACCAGACTAATTAGAAAGTTAACGACACAAATAGTAACCTCTTTGTTACTGTCCTAAATTTGGAATACTGGTTAGTTGTAATATTAAATAACCATTAAATGTGATTTAAAAATAAATTCCTACTTAGGTCCTTATTTAAATTGTGCTTATGTTTAAAAAGGAATCCGAATCAAATTGGCGGTGTGATCGAATCGAATTTGGCTATAAATTATTAAATATTATTTTTACTGATATTTAATAAATAAAACTGCAATAATAAAATACCTTCGTCAACACAGCAAAAGACAATGCATTTAAAAGATTATTGTCACTGTATAAATCATCATAATGTACGATCCTGACCTTAAAACCCACACAATGCAGGCGAGGCATAACTCAAGGGCTTTAACAAATAAAAAATCTGTTAGGAAGCTTACAAAATAAAAAATAAATGTACTGGAATATAGATACAGTCTAAGTTTACCCAAAGTAGCGTGATCATGATTAAGTAAAGCGGGCGTAGCCAAAACCTATAAACATAACATAAAGCTTTTCATTCGTCGTGACCTTTGTTGACCTACCAGTGACGTAGGAAGCGAAAGAGACAAAACACAGTGACTAAGAAAGTGAGTCAAAATACTAGGAGTTAATTTTTCATAGACCGCTCTACATTGTATGAAATGTACCAGGCGCGCATGAGTGTCAAGGAGATATCAATAATGTTAGAAATGCAACGATGATACAATGAATACATCGTGCACAAAGTGACAATAACGTTATTTTATATCAAACTAAAGTTTTATTATCCTTTTTAATTACATATTCTCTCTTTGCATTAATTAGAAATTGCTTTTAAATTTGGTTTGGTTTAAAACTGAGAAACAATGACGTGCTCATTTGATTTTTTTACTACTATCTTTTCCGGTTAATATCATCATGAACGTAAGATCTATAATGTATCAGGGACACATAAGTTATAAGAGTGTGTCGGTCCCATTCTACAGGCGAAGTATTGTGGAGTCGAAAGATATTGCAATACTAATGGAAAATGCAGGAAATAGCTTTGTTTTGTGTTGCGAGAGACGACAAAAGAACTGTGTCAAGAGGATGGACAGCGCAGTCTCTTCGGCGCTAATTACTAAAGGGACTTGAAAATATGTACTAACTCCAAAGATCTTTTGGCGTTGGCTCTTTTTTAACTAAATCATATTATTATGTTTTTAATTAACACTAAAACAATCTATTTTCGCCACTTATTTCGAAAAAAAACTATGTAAACACGATTGTTGATTTCTGGCCGCGAAGTAAAGAAGTATTAGAAAAAAAATATTACGCAATGACAAAGGAAAAATTACATGGTACCAGGAGTACATAATTTGTAGGCGTTCAGAATCTATGAATCTACAATGCACCAAGGCTGCGTCAGACGATAGAGGGGGGTGGGTGGGGTGCGGGGGCGGGCTGGCGCCAAGATGTCTGCCGATAGGGCTGTCGCGTGACTACGCCGGACTATTTCGGGTGAAATACGAAACAGGGTTGCCAGTTATTGGTATTTAGCCGGTTGATATAAATTTTCATAGATTTGGTTGTTGTAGTGAATTGTCCCAATGGTATGTTTTTATTACTTAACATTTATGTAATGGAGTGAGCATAATTAGCTCACAATAAAGTAATGTTGTATATGAGAGATTGGATATGCCGTCATTATTAGCTGATTTTAAGGGAATCAGAGAATTAGTGAAAGCATATCAACATGAGAATGCACGATATATTTTTTGATAGGGATATTCATACCTACTTAAATATTTTTATTTTAAACAAGCCTTATTTCCTTAAATACTGTGCGTTTTCTCTTAAGCACGAACGGTTGAATCATACAACATAGTAAAGTACACAAACACAGTCCGCAGTTTACATGTTGAAAAAGCCTTACACGTGGAAATCTTTGCCATGACCGAGGCACGCACTCCCTTGTGTTACATGCACAATGTAAACTAATAGCTAAACAATCCCTTGACAGTGTAATTGAAATACATTATTAAATTGAACCTATGTTTAAAACCGTTTATTCATTGGTATACAAGAATTTTCAAACAGAACTTTTTTGTCAAATTTTCTGTGTCAACGCAACTAAGTAAGATTAGATTGTACCAGGAGTACATAATCTGTAGGCGTTAAAAACGTTTGAGGGCAGCCTTTTATTAATAGGTTGATTCTACAAAAGTTTATAATAGATTCTGTGAAGAAGACTGTGAAGGACCTCTTTGAATAAGAAAACTATGCGAAAATAACAATCAAGACATCAGGAATGCAGGGATGTGGATACGTCATTTCAACGCACAACAAAAATAACCTTTTCGAGTAGGTAGCACTAAACCTGAAAAAAGGAAGAATAGTGTCGTGTCTGCTTTCGAACATAAACCTTTATGACGAGTCTTTCGTTACGACAGAGAGCCGTCAAAACACGACGGCCAAAAGGCTAAAATGGCGGACGAGCATTGACGCCCGACGGTTGCCGAATAGTGGCGGAAAGTACCGAAGCGAGAAAATGGAGACTGAATTTCGTCTGAAGACTTTTAAAATTGTACTTTCATGTGGGTGCTTTTTAAGGTCAATTACTTCCATTTCATTAGATTTAAACGAAATGTTTTTAATTTAAAGTGATTTATATGTGGTAAGGAGTTTAATCAAGATACCTGAGCTATGCTAGACGTTATGGTACGATGTCTCGTTATTCTAACAGAGGTCATTGAAGACGTCAAAACTGCATGCAACCTTTAACCTTTTTAAATCAGCTTTTTAGTATTATAACTACCTGTTTATTTTATTTTATGAAGGACACGTGCTTAGATAATATCTTATGAATATCCTTAAGATTTGCTAGAATGCTTTGAAGGTTTGCGTCATATTTAAGAGATGCTCTCTGCCAAGAAATTATGCTGATATTATTAATTAAAGTCAAGTATGTTTTTTCTTAAGAGAAATATTTAGACAAATTTTATAACTTGTTGATATAATTGTTAATAATCTAAATAATTTATATTTCAGTCAAATTTTGTTGGGTTAAATAAGCCATAAATTAAAAATTGATTACAAAAAAAAAATCTGTAAAGACTAAATTTATTCCAAAAATACAACTTTCCTTAGGTATAAAACTTGTAGGTACTTGATACCAAAAGTGTATTTAATTTATTGTCATAAAGAAGGGCGACATGTCATTGACACCAGATGGCGCTGATATGCTAAACCTGGCGAAACTTGTGATAGCATCAACCGTGACAGGCGATACGGACTTTTAATGAGAGTGGGGTAAACTGAAGGATTAGTATTAGGGGCATAAAAATGTTGTATTAGGGGTGAAATAAAAAGGTAGAGTCGTATGAGTCAAGTTAGATAAGCTGTTTGTTATTTATCTGGGATTAAAAAAAAAACTTCAGATAATTTTTTGAAGTTTTATTAGTGTGCTTGCTAGGCGGTAAAGTTATTAAAAAATGCGTCGAGCCCTAGTTATCGCTGTAATGCTGAAGATACGTCAATGTCAAAAGTCAACGCAAGACTAATTTTAAAACCAAAGGTAATTGATGTGGGTAGCGCGCCTTTATCTAATCGATACTCACAGAAAGATACTCAGGGAGGTTTGATTATTTCGTATGAATTTTAAAATCACAAGGTTATTTTTCGTTTTAAGCCTTTTTTCCCGCATAATGAAATTTAACTCTCGAGTCGTAGGGGGTGTCCTTAACAACAAGTTATACGCACAAAGATATTTGGGTATCTTCTAAGGACAAGCATTCGTCGATCACAGAAACGCTTGCCCTACTCGGGGATAAAAGTCGCGACACGTCTGTCAAACATTTAATAAAACTGTCTCTGTTTAGGAAAGTGAGTGGTTGAGGTCACCACGCCAAACTCACTGTACGCTACGTGTAGCGGTTTCGATCCCCGTGTAGGACAAGCATTTGTGTGATCGACCAATGCTGGTTCTGAGTCTGAGTGTCTTTGTGCATGTGATTTGTATGTTTGTAAAACTCCCATGACACAAGGACTAAATTCCTTAATGCGGGAGTCGTTTTAAAAAAAAACATTGTTTACTGACCTATGAAGCTGGCCTCATCCTGGCGATCGTGCAGGGCGTGCATGACGAGTGCGGCGAGCAGCGCGGGGCGCGCGGCGGGCAGGCCTGGCGCCAGGCCGCGCAGAGACACCGGCGCAGCGCTCAGGATAGCGCCGCTCAGCATCACCTACAGCCACGCACACATATCGTGCAGGCGCCCTGCATGAACAACAGCACTATAGTATCATGTGGGATAACATCCTTAAGACATGGTGAATAGGTAAAGGAGGTTATGAAATTATTGATTGCATTTCCACTGAATGAGGAGTAAACCTGCTGAAAATGCTTTTTTGAATTTGGGTTTTTTTATAATTTTAGTAACAGCATAGGAGCGTATAGGAAATTATCTAAATATGTATTGTGATATTAGAGACTATATACGTATTTCTTGTAATAAGAATCTATGTAGGAGTTTATTTTGCGTCATCCTTATTTTAAAAATGATATTTACGGAATTTCAACAGCAAATTCTTATAACATTTTCTTTTCATTGCGGCAAAGGAAATCAAACATCATAATTTAAACTTTATATTTCCTCTGTTAGGGAGAATATTTGATTTTAACAGACTTAAATGGGTATTTGACTTTTGAAATGTTTTAAAAAAGCCTGGAATACAGATTTACACACACCAACGCTTATTATTTCGATATCTAACCTTAATTCACGAACGCATTTTATGGGCTGTTTAAATGTTTCCTTAGCAATAAATTTAAAAAAAAACTAATCTTATTACAATGTAAATTTTATACTCTTTACGTCTTTTGAATCAATTGTTTTTTCTAAAAGTCCTTTACATACAAGATTTGGGCGCAGGAGTTGCTTCAACAGACTGTCAAAATAAAAACGAGATTACCAACAAAACACTTTCATATTTGAGTATTGTTCAATGAATTCTTTAGTAACATTATAAAGTAAATAGTGCGTTAAAAATGTAAAGTGGCCATTTTATAATCGGAGTGTGACGTAACTGATTGAATAATTATAATTAAATTAACAGAATCAGTCGATGAGCTGTGACAAACTAGATGAAGCTTGTTATAGTTGTTACGGTGGCTGGAGTTACGTTACAGGTTTATTTAACTATTATAATTATGATTAACTAGCTGTTGCCCGCAACTTCGTCCCCGTGGGTAGAAGATATAAGTTATGATTTAAGTATACCTGCCCGGTTTTTTTTCACATTTTCCATTATATCTTAGCTCCTATTAGTCGCAGTTATGGTTCATAGCCTAAAGCCTTCCTCGATGAATGGTCTATTCAACACAAAAAGAATTTTTCAATTTGGACCAATAGTTTCTGAGATTAGCGCGTTCAAACAAACAAACAAACTCTTTAGCTTTATATATTAGTATATAGAGTATAGATTGGTTTGCGTAACGTATTACTTCTGAACAAATATACGATATATGGACATAATATAATAGCGTGGCTTTCTTGAATGAGTGTCCTACTAATATTATAAATTTTAAAGTTAGCATGATTTATGCATGTTTAGAGAAACAAACCACTAAAACCACTAAACGGTTTTTGACGAAATTTGGTATGCAGATAGTTTATAACCAGAATACATAGCATAGTTTTATGCCAATTATATGACCCCGCGGGATCATTTTCGATTCGTAGCAGGCGGATACTTTGTTAAGCAAGTATATCGACAGCCGTTGCTTTCTTTAAAGTCTATTGCATAATATGTTTCATAAGAATAATATTAGCCCAACTGAAAAATCAATTTGTTATGTCATAATAATTATCTTAAACAAACGTCTTATTTGCTTAAAATCTCAAAGTTCATTAGTGTGACGAGGGAATGACGCCAAGCTTGACAAAAAAAAATAGGAACCCAACTTAAAATTCACATGACGTCATAAGTTATGAGAATTTCAAAGTAATGTATCAGAATCATCGCATTTCAGTTTTTCTAGGCAACATACAAAAGAACGAATATTTTTGAATAAACAAGCAATAATGTCCTGTCATTATCCCTCTTATTAAAATAGGTATATACCTATGTTACTAGCGCAAGTTACGACATTGTCAATGTTTTTTTTCCAAACTAAGACTCAAATCATATAACGATAGATAGATATTACAAACAGTACAATACCAGGTCATATATTATTAAACAAATCAATAAGAAACGCGGCCGGCCAGTACATTAATCAAAATGTTGTTACAGCGACAGTGACCATACTTTATTGTTATCATAGGATAGAAATTGGCTAGGAAGAATATTTTTTTACGTTGTAAGGGAATATTTTGATGGCAAAACTCTAAGACAGGAAGGCGTCATGAGGAAACCAGAATTCTTATTCAATTTTTTTAAATCTGACATCCGGAGTGAGCTAGCGTGGTGCTCTATACTCAAACCTTGCGTATATAAGATGAAACTTGCGCCCAGCAGTGGGGTGTAATATAGGCTGGTATAATCATAGGTATAGAATATTAAAAATGTTAGGTTACGATGTGTAAATGAGTATTTTAGAAACACTTGAAACATTGCTCTTTATCGAGTTATTTTATTTCTAATGTATTTTGTATTTTATTCAAAATTATGATATTAATTGTGTAAGTAACGTTAAAATATAAAATATTCTCTTTATTTGGCATTCTTAGGTATTTACTTTGGTTTAATTGCATGAACTACATAACCATGTATTAAAAATGCAGAATGGAAAATAATTCCTCAACTCATTACAATAAACCTCATCTCCTTAATTCGACATCAAGTAATCAAACTCAACAAAACAAATGCCACTAACAACAGAACAGCTTACAAAGTGTTGCCAACTCACAGACTCACAGTACCAAAACCAGTAGTGTTGTCCTCCGACCTAGAAACTCAAGTCTCAAGTCATTGTTTCCCAACAAAAGATCAAGTTGGAACTCCGCACTAATTAATGCTCGCCATTTGTGTTATCTGTATCACAAAGAGTCAGCCATCTTGGATTTAAGAACAACAGTCTTGATATTATCTAAGAATGTCATGGATCAAAACTGCTTCAATGCGAATGAGAGTTCATTAAATGTGGTATTTTTATATCAGTTTTTTTTTTGTTTTTGACAGCCAACGCTAACCGTTGTGAACCGGAATTTTATAAACTTTTCGATCAGAATTGACCTCACTGTATTTTCAGAAGTTAATCATAAATATTTAATATCGTAAACGTTTAAATCAAGTAGGTCGTTTTTCAGGCACTTAAATCGTTACAGTAAAGACTCTAGATGCACGTTTACAAAATGTCGTTCCTATGGATACGAACAAGCAAGAAACTTCATAAGTCTCTCTTAAAAAAAATATAAGTACAGTACACATTATACATTATTATTTATGAATGCAAGAACAGTTAAATAGTTAAATGGAAAAAAGCAACCGAATCATCGAAAGGAAAAATAATTACTCTAGTAAACCAACCAATAGTGTAAGCCCCAGTAGTTTACACTATTGGTTGGTTGGATTCTTTAGTTAAACTAAGCCAGATAACTGACACCCAATGTCACCTGCCCGACTCTACGAAGCCTCTAAAAACATCATGATAATTAACCTTTAAAAGCATTCTTAATATCTGATTTGAATGACAGATTTTCCTTTTAAAATCAAAGATAAAAATCGACGCTTGCCAATCAGAATTATCATCAATTTGTCCTTGCGATGTAGCTGTTTTAATTCCGGGCTCTTCCGTGAGGCAGTAATTGGGAATCCTCGTTAATCCCATTAGGTAGGCACCCTAGTCGCCGGCGCGGGGTGAATAAATCAATTTTTGACGATAATTGCTTGAAATACGTTTTGTTTTTGTTTATGAGAGTGTAGGCAGTTGTTTTGATAGGAAATGTGTGTTTATACGCATTATGGCCAGTGTAATGTTTTAAAAATATGTCCTTATTAGGGTTACGAATTAAAATTAGGATGTCTATGTGTATGTGACTCAAATGTTAGTGAAATCCTCGTGACACATGCATTCAATTATTCAGCAGGTTTTCTTTAAATAAAATAGAAAAAAATGCGAATATGAGTAATTTACACTTTCATGACTAAGTAAATCACTGAGCGCTATATTTCTATATTTCGCTATATTCCCATGCTCCTACCCCAGGAGTTCTAGGTGAAGACATTATTGGCGTCGCGACGCCACTAGTGTCTTCTTAATTTGTTATTGATAAATAGGTCTTAGACTCCAGTAAACTATTCTCAGAAAATATTTCCTGACCTTACTCCCCAAGAACCATACATACGCCAGAACATTTATCCACTATAAAGTTAAGAATCTGGTTTCGTCCTGTACAAATGACGTGCCGACTACACTGGTAAACAGTTTTCAGTTCAATAGGACTTCCAGAAAAGGTGGCTTTCGAAATGTAAAGGAGTTTTTAAAATCGACTCTGTAGTTACTGAGAAATACCCAATACGAGTAATAACCTCTTTTCTAATAATCCAACCGCATCAACCACGGTCTTAAAAAAAACGTTAATCATTATTTTGATGACTTCATAATAATATGAACATATATGGACTTTTTAGTATTTCACAGGCAAGCTCCATCATGGATGTGTCACAGTTTATACGTCATTATTAAGTATATTTTATTTAGATTATGACGCACGAAACTAAGTCTTGGAACCAAATTAATTGTTTTTGTGATGGCTCTAGAACAGCTTAAATGCATTGGTTATAACGTACTGTAATTTTAAGTACAAAATAATTTTATAAAACAATTATTCCTGTTCAAAAACTGTTAAACTTTTATTCAGTTTTCCATTCTACAGTTCCGCTGGAAGTTTTATGATATTTGTCACCAGAAGTGTCCACAGTTTTAAAATAGTGAAAAGGAAGAGCTTCTAAAGTTTTGCATTTGGTTTCGTTCTATTGCAGAAAAATATTATTTTAAAGCTACACACGCGAGTTTTCAGTAAAACTTATATTTCTAAAGACATAGTAGACCGTATTCTTGGAAATCTTTTTCGAAATTTGAAAGCACTTTATTTTATACCGACTTTTGTTCGACTATGAGAATTACGTTTATCACCTTAAAATTTTAACGGTATACTATTTTTGGAGTTAAAGTTAATTTTTTTAAATAAAGTTCTCAAAATCAGCTATGTAGTTTATAATTAGTAAAATAATAGCCGGACTGAAAAATACGTCCCTCTAAGAAATAATGTAAGTAATAGTAAAAAAAATCATTTTTGACTTAAGCAATTGTCATATGGTACGCGTAAGATGAATTCCGTCTTACCACAAAGTCCAATTGTGGTAATATAACATTGATAGAACATTTTCAATTGTTTATTCCATATAAAACAAAATATACTCTCCCAACGAACTCGTGTATGACTCAAAGCAAACCGATTTACAACCCCTAATCTACAAAACCTGTTTAAACCCACCTAAACAAGCAAAACTTCCTAAAATCGTTCCTGTACTTATAAAGTAGAATTTATGTCAATGAGGAAGGACAGAGCATTGCTCCGAATAGCATTGTCTCATTTGCACAATGGAAAACATCCTACATTGAAAGTCGGTGAGTAAGTGCCCATAGGAAAGTTAGAATTTTAAATTAAACAAAAAAATGTATTAAGTAGTTACTTAAATTCGCTTTGGAAGGTGAAAGAAAAACAAGGTGTGTGTGTTGAAAGCTTACTGAGTTTGAAACTTTGATGAATGTTGCGAGAATTATTTACATATCAGCTTAACACAGTTGCGTACTTTTGACAATAGGGGTAATTGGCAGCGGCATTGTACGAAATTAAACTTTATTATCTTTAGTACAAGCTTGTTTTTTTAATGACAATTTTTTCCTTCTTGCATATAGTGTAGTCGATTTGTTCAAGTGTGTGGGTGTCAGTTACAGACTGAGTCAGTAAATCTGGCAATTAGTTTTATTTAGTTGCAATTGTTGAAAAAAAAACAACGTCATATTAAAAATTGGTACAGAAGTCATAACATACAATTATTTAAAACCAATTAAATCAATGAAGCAGGAAAATTTTAAGGTTATGAAAGGTCAAAAGGTCAATGTCAAATGTTGTATCCAAGAAGCTTTGGCACGCGATTAGATTCCGACTGCATATCTTTCTATGTGACTCATGAGTGCGCAAAAGAAATGGTTTGAAAACAAATAACCATCTAGGCTGAGCCAGAATCG
This sequence comes from Trichoplusia ni, assembly GCF_003590095.1. Lineage (NCBI taxonomy): Eukaryota > Metazoa > Arthropoda > Insecta > Lepidoptera > Noctuidae > Trichoplusia > Trichoplusia ni. The sequence goes on from NC_039495.1 coordinate 326,955, forward strand.
TAAGGATGACAAAAAACGCATATAAAAAGTTGCTTGTTTTTATATAAAAAGTGTTAAGAGATAATTGTTTGTGTTACTAGCTGTTGCCCGCGACTTCGTCCGCGTGGTTAGAAGATATAAGTTATAATTTATACCTGCCTTCTATCTATCTTGTAGGATTCAGTCAGCGTTTGCAATGTAAGCGCAAAAAATGTGTTTTTTTACGACCTCACATTAGAAACCTCAAAAATTGTAGCCTATGTGTTATTCTGATGTATAAGCTATATTGTGGTAAAGTTTCATTCAAATCCATTCAGTAGTTTTTACGTGAAAGATTAACAAACATCCATACATCCATACTTACAAACTTTCGCCTTTATAATAGTAGTAGGATATTGGACCTCAATGTAAGCAAGTGATAATATAATAGATAGTAAATCTAGGGTAATAATATTGTAGGTATGTGCTACTCAAACTAAGAACAGTTTTGAACCTAAAACTTTTTTGTAGAGCATAAAAAATGTATTTTTTCTTCTTAAATTATTCCATCTTTTTCGTCTTAGTACGATCGTGATTGGACTACAACTTTCACAGTGACCTCGTAAAATTATACACGGACAAAATGTCGGAATACTAAGCTAGATTTTACTGGCATTGAGTCTTTGATTTTGTCCACATCTAAGAGGATGGCATATCTAATGATGTCGTTGATTCCATAAAAAGAAGAAAAAAAACCCTTGATTATTGAACTCTGTAGCTTAGTTAGAAATGCGACTGGCGTGTATACCCGGGATTCGTGGGATCGAATGCTGTCTGTGGTTTGAATTTTATTTTTAACGAAGTAATTTATCTAAGGAATTTCAATTTTTCTGAAACGACTCTCAAACTAAGGAACTTAATCCTTGTGTCGCGAGGATTTCCCAACATCCAGGTCACATACACAAATACACCCAGACTTAAGACAAGCAGTCGTGGATCCTCTGTTTCAAAGCGCTTTCTGCGTATTCAATAATAAAAATATGCTGACATAAACTCTTAATAGTAACAGACCCTTAAACTATCAAAACTATGTCGCAATTTCAGAAATTCCCCCAATATCTATATCTATACTAATATATAAAGATGAAGAGTTTGTTTGTTTGTTTGAACGCGCTAATCTCAGGAACTACTGGTCCAAATTGAAAAATTATTTTTGTGTTGAATAGACCATTAATCGAGGTAGGCTTTAGGCTATAAACCATCACGCTGCGACTACTAGGAGCGAAGATACAATGGAAAATGTGAGAAAAAACAGGACGGGTATAAATCATAACTTATATCTTCTTCTACCCACGGGAACGAAGTCGCGGGCAACAGCTAGTCCACTATAATATACTTGCAGTACCTTGAAAAGATGTATATGTAAAAAAAAAGTTGACTGTTGATATACAGCGTGTTCGCACGTACGACTCGTCACGTCTCAACCTTCGAAGGGAGAAAAATTTCATCCCTTATTGTATTTCGACGGCCTGACTTAGAAAATCTTAATGTTTTATATTGTGTCAATATTTATTAGGTTTACGAAGAAATAGGAGACTTGGAGGTGGAATGTTTTCAAACGTTTTATAGTTCCTGTAGGTGTTGTTGTAAGTTATTGAACTATCATATTTTCATTTTTGTATTTACGGAATGGTAAGTAAAAGTATTTAGTTATTGATAAGTCTGGCTTATTTCTAGCTTGCTATGATTATTTCAGATAAAAAATGTGTGATCATACTCGTCCAATTTTCAATTACTTTCCTTTTCTATTGAATTTCGCCGTCATGGTCGCCTTGCGGTTAAATTTCCGAATTAATATGCACGCTGTTTATGTTCGCTTCCGAAGTACGAATATCGAATGTTACTTTATTAAAGATAAGTATATTAGACCTTATTATTTAAAGCACTGGCAAAGAAAAAAATCGTGAAGACACTTGGATTTCAAATGTTCTAATCTAAATAGCTAACTCGCAGTGAATTGGTGATCAATGCATACATCGAAGAAGGCCTGTGCCCACCAGTGGGCCATTTCTTAGGGTGGTATTATTTTATTGGGTATTCATTAAATTTAAAGCAGAACTAGAACTGCACTGTGCGCCACTATTGGTAACATTCTACCATTTGTTTTGCCATGGTATAAAATAGACTCTACTATACATCCCAGTTAAAACTATCTGGTTAGTTTAACCGCACAGTTAGTAAACCCTGGGTTAGTGACATTGTTTGTGGACGCGGTAACCCTTAGTTTACGGAACATAGGAATTGGGGCGAGAGTCGTTACTCTTACGGACAGTATAGCTGGGGGTTTACCTCGCTGTAAATAATTAAAATACTGCGTAGAGGGAGGATATTGGATTAACTTATTAGGTCAATTGATTGATTTGGAATAAGCTCGATTTTCAGGTTTCTTGCCGGAAAATTGAATAAGAGTAAACAAATTCGGTTCACAAGAGTAATTTTCATGAAAAAGTAAAGCATCTTATAGATTTATCAAACTATATTCTAAATTATTTGGTTCAATATCTCATCAAAGACAATGACATTCTCGCGCCGAAACAAAAGTTAGTTTACATCTCATCGTGACAAAAGATTAACAAAACCTTTGATCCAAAAACTCTTTGCTCGAAGGACACGACGCACCTTCCGGATTCGTCCCAAAATAAATAACATTCTACAAATAAAGTGGGCAGGAACACTGATCGATAGAAGACTTACCGGGGAACCTTTTCACCTGAATTTTTAACGAAATTTCTCCGAGAAACTCCAATAAATTTGAATAAAGACAAAAATCATTATTGATGGTGCCTCCCTCATGCAAATTGGTCCTTAAGTGGACCTTATTAAGTCTTCTTTTTAATTTATGGACAAGTTTCGGACTTCGAGCAAGTTTCGACCGTCGACTGTTATTAATTTTAGTTTTGCTTCGCTGTCTCGTTATTTAAGTTTGGTTATTAAAGTTAATGTTATTTTAAAGTTTTGTTAAGTAATGTCTTTTCGATACAATACGTTTTATATAGCACTGTCATTGTTTTGTGTTTGCTTGACGTAGAGACGGTCGTTATAACCGGGTTTCATGTAATACTTATTCTTTTGTAAACTAGTCGGGCAATCCCGATACCTATATTATACGCGTGAGTAAACCGTTGCATCATTTAATAATATATCAAAATTGTTTATTGTAGTTACAGCACAATTTCTCAAGTTAAGTAGTTATATTCGAGTTAAAAACTACTCTACCACTATCTATTCTTTTCATATCACCAATTTTGAAATGAAACTACTTTTACGGATTTTATCGCGGTTTAATTTTAGATTTTGATTTTAAACCTTTGCAGGTATCATGGTCACGGGCAGACCGTCGTTAACTAAAATCTAAAATTAAACCGCGATAAAATCCGTAAAAGTAGTCTCATTTCAATGTCTAACATTCGCGTAAACTAAGAAACCACTCTCAACAATTTTACTTCTATAATATTATGTCGCAAAATTCTCATATATTTTTCTACATATATTACATGTATGCACATCATCTATCTGATCTAGCAATATATCTGCATGTTGAAGTCATCAGATCATTTTCCAGTTGGGGATCGAACTCCATTTTTTATAGCAAGACTTCTGCATCTCCCAAACCTGCTCCATAAAATTAACTCAACATTCTTATACCATAATTAAAACGCATTTTTCTAGAACCATTTGTCTAAAGCTTACAGTAGTACTCGGCTAAGTATAATACTGATTACATTCCTAACGTCGTTAATCCATTTGCTCGGAGCTAGCCATAAAAGTAATTAAGGATGCTTTCATCCCTCACGTTAACCGGAGCATACGAAAACAAAGGCGTAAATAAATGTGATTCGGACGTAAAACAATGAGCTATTTTATTTAGGAACAGGTTGAAGTAAGTGGGATTAGTCAAGGAATATGTAATATGTAAATATTATAAATGGGAGAATGTGTGAGTCCGTTTGTCAGTCGTTCTCGGCAAAAAGGAGCGACGAATTGAAACGGGCAAAACGACAAAACACAATATTACAAAATAAGATGTGCAAGGGTGCTGCCTCATCAGAAATCTTTATAATCAGACCCGCGCTTATTATGATAGTTTTTCAATATATTATTCTGATTATTGCTCTGTCTACTTAAAAACGACCTTAAGTTAATTTTAAGACCGGACAGACTATGGAGATTTGGTAGAGATGCTAATTTGTAAAAAAAATTGGTTGAGGAACTGAAACAAAAAAAAATAGGACACGGGAAATTCCATAAATCATCCAATTAAGACCTTTTCAAGCATACCAAACAAAAACTTTCCTATTTAATTGTCCCAACATGTTTCACAATATAATATCTATTTTACAATTATTTTGATCCATTGTTATCTAATTGTCCAATATTAAATGTGTTCGTCCAATTAATGGCCATCAGTAATAACAGCATTCGTATTCCATGCTCTGTTCTGTCATTAAAATGTAATTAACTACGTCCAGTATTGATTGGCGTTCGTTATAATTGTCGTGTTTGACATGCTCCAGTAAAGTGTATTCTGGAACTATTATTTGTTTGTCATGAACTATCTGAGAACGGTGGTATTACACGCGTTCTTTTCGTTCCTTTTGTCCTGTAAGCGAATCTATTTATGAATTTAGCTAAACCTTTAAAGAGATGCGGATTCTTCGAGGGTTTTTTTGGACCTGGTCCCAAATTATGCATTATGTTTTATACCTCGCATTCAAATCGCATACGCAAACACACTGAGACTCAGGACAAGCATTCGTGGACTATATTACCGCTGTCTTACGTGGGGATCAATCCCGTGACACGTCAAGCACTGTGAGTTTGACATGTGGCCTCAATCATTCAGCTATCCCTGTACTCTTAGTTAAGAAGCCATACAAAAATTAAGTAATGCTTTCTTATCTTCCCTAGGAAAGAAAGAAACGTCATTTGTCTACGAAAACTGGTCATCTATAAAAAAAATTAAAAATTATTTTTTTTTTCAGTAGACTATTATATTATTTTTTCAAATAAATTTTCTTTTGTTTTTTGTAGGGCATATTCTTCTTTCCTTCCTCGGATAAGGTTAAAAACATACAGCCCAAGTATTATTGGTAAGTCTAGGCCCTGTTTACATAAAGCCGGAGTTATTGATCTTTCTTATAAGATTTATTGTCATAGGTGTGTTTATTTTTTCATCGCTGTGTGTTTTCCTTTTTGGATGTGTAGGTAGAGTCAATACTTCAAGCTGTCTGTTTGTCTTGAAAATGTAGGTATATGTTATAGATACTTTTTTATATTAAATGGATTTTTTAACTGAAGGTGTTGTTTCTGATTTAATTCCAAAAGTTCAAGAAGTAAATTTAGTATTTATTGTTGTTTGCTTATATTTTTTTGTATACATTTTTTTACTGAACTGATATTTGTACTGAAAATTTTCTTTTCTTTTTTAATTATTTTCCTAGTTGATTCTGGAAGTTTTTAGAGGTAAATATCCTAATATATTATCCATTGTTTTGTCGGGAAGTAAGACAGCGGGTAGACTGAAGATATTCTACGACGCAGAAAGCGTTCTTTCAATGACAACTGCTTAAATCTATACTTTATACAAAACTTAGTTTATGGTATGCTACTTAACAGCTAATTTACTACAAAGTTTACTGTATGAAAACGAATACACATTTTTTAGCAAAAGTCAAAAGATTGATTTCGTAGATATTTATCGACTACTACGTCATACAACACTAAACCGTACGTACCTCAACTTCATACCTAACCCCCTTACCTTTTAAGGATCGAATATAAAAGATACAAAGTCTGTTAATAAAACGTAGGTTCTTAAAGAAAGATAAGTTATCTTTTATTAACCCTAATCCACATTTATCAATCCTCGTACAAATTGGAATGGTACGTAACGACTCACACTCTATCTTTTCAACTCATTTTGTATTCTAATACATTTTCCGAAGCATCTTATTGCTATGGTGTATTATATTCCATGTTTATGTATAGTGTTAGGGACCAAAGTTACCGAAAAATCTTTGTAGGAGACGAAAGAGGCATTGAAAATAAGGTTTTAATATTCGTTTGTCGCTTTTATGTAACCCGATCAAAAACAAAATGCGTTGAACCCAAGACACGGATCACCTTAACACGAAAAGGTCATTTCAGCAATAACTTACAAAATATTATCAAAAAACTAACATATTATAGAAAGTAGAGTCGAAAATACGTTGTCCATGTTGTAAATTAGTATTTAATAAATAAATGAAGTAAAATCTTACCTTTGCCTTATCCGTACACTTACACAATCTTGATTCGAGAAAAAAATATTACGTAAGCACACGCTAGTCCAAAACGTATTGTTTTTCAAAATTCGTTTCAAAAACGTCACTTTAGATCGCCACAGTTTATTTCGTAAGTTGTATTTGTATTATCACGAGTACACGAATGTTATTTTCGCTTTGGAAATATCAAATAAATGGAAATAAAATGGAGGCTACGCTGTCGTATTGGGGTTAGTTAGTCGGGGTTAAACTGCGCATGCGTGAACAACCCTCACCCCCGAGTTGGCTCTGCGTTCCGATGTACACGCGTATAGGGGAGGAACGTTTGATAAAAGATAAAACTTTGATATTTGTTGTGAATACAGAAATATAAATAAACAATATGTATTCTAGAGACAGGACAAAAGCCGCAGCATAAATTTTTTGTCATTTATCTGGTTTTAACTCTTAGTTTTAGTAATAACAGGAAAAAACATTCCAATAATATTTTACGATTCTCAGACATTCGTCTCTCATTAAAATATTCCGGTAAAAGATATAAAATGAGTAAGATTACTGACTTGTTGTTAAAGATTTATACCTACGTCAAGTTCAGTCTACGTCGAGTATAGATTTATAAAGATGAAAATACTGAAAGCCATCCATAGACTACGGATAAAGTCGTCAAGTTAAGTCATCTTTATAATAGTCAATGTCTTTCTGAAATCACAATCTTCAGCTGTCAACAACTGTATCCTACTGTGCATATAACCTATATTTAGTTACTGTTTTAATTAGTCTTAGGGAAAATGAATGAATCTAAACCATACAGGGCGACACCAAAAAACCCTTCAAATCCTCCAACCGTTTAAAAGTAGTTGAGTGACATGCTCACGTACAGTAGAATACAGATAATTCATACATGTAAATTATGTGCGCTGTAGTTTGTGTAGGTATGTTTTCGTCGTCAACGTCCAAATAGCGATATTAGATGATCATGAGGACGAATACATTTGGCATCGGGATAGGATATTCAATAAAACACATATTCACGCCTCATTATCTCATTATTGTTTAATCCTAACCCTATCTGGACATATTCCCAACAACGTCCGCCCGTCACCGCTTGCTAAGCGCGCTCGACAAACTCCCCAGCCTTGCGCTGTCCAATCATTACACATTATCTAGTAACTTTACACAATCTATATTAACACCACAATCGCTAATTACGTCTCAACAACTACTCTCTTTAATATTACGCAATAATCAATTAGTAACACGACCATCTTAAATCTTATAATCCACTATTCTAATCCAATTTAAATATACCCGCGCTTCTATTTTACAACAATTACGACCAGCTAGTATTGGCGTGAATAGTAACTATAATAATATGGGATTTATGAATAAGGTTGCGAACTATTTATCACAAATGACGTTTTAATTAAGATTTAGCTATTTATTCTCATGACCATCTCCGAAATATTTTATTTTAATAAAGTATGTTATAAAATTATTTTTGCCGCATTAACATTGACGAATAAACAGAAAATATAATAAAAAAATATATTGTTGTATATAATTATCTAAGTATACAATACTTTCGTGTGGCGAAATTAATAACGGCTTACTCTCGCGTACCAGGATAGCCCGAATAGTTTTGGCACGCAACGGAGTTCTTAATCATGAGCTTGAACCATTTACGCTTGCACGGATAGCAGAGTGGTTGAGTTTATTAGACCAAACCCCCGGAGCCCGACAGGCCGCGGGTTCGATCCCCGCCTAGGTCAAACACTTGTACAAGGACAACCGCCTTTGTGCATGTGTCTTCAATATTTGTGAAGCCCCTTGCGACACAAGGATTAAATTACTTAATGTAGGATCGTAGCGCGTGTGAAATTCGTAGCTCTCTGAACTTAGCATTCGTAGCACATGTGCCTTAGCAAACCTGAGCACCTTAGCAACTTTGACATTTGTAGCATAATTTGACCTGACTTTCGTTGTTTTTCTTGACATTCATAGCAGAGTATATTTGATATTCCAAAAATCGACCTAGTTATTCTAATATCATTAAACCATATAATTTCAAATCTTTCCTGATGTACATATTAAAAGCATACACAATAATTGAATGTAGTATACTAGTATCTGTTCTTATTTCTCGTAGCCACCTATATACTAAAGTACCGATCCTTATTCCCCTCTGTTTGACGACCTTAATCCACGAAGAGCGAACAGAGTAAAGCATGGAGAGTATACCAGTTTGTAGGGAGATTATAAATTAATCTCACTTTAATATTACTTGCTATGGTCCACAGGCTACAACTTAATATTGGTAGGTACTACAAACAGTTTTGGACCACTGTGTAAAGTTTAAAAGTTTCGGTGTTTTTTGTACTTCTTCCTTATTTGCTTATCGAAGATTAAGTGCAAATTCTTGTAAATACTTACCTACTGATAAAATATTTTAATGGGTATTTTTAGGGATTTTTTGCCCAATCAAGTTACAAATACTCATACCACTCAGACCCCAAACATTTACGGTTTTGGGATCACTTAAATGTTTGTCTGCTATGCCATTAAGTATAAAGTAGTATAAATTGTAACTTTTAAGTTCTTATTTTGAAATGAATGCTTTCACAACTAATTGGCCAACCGGCCTGTTGTTCTAGTGGTGAGTAGCGCTGTCTGCTATACCGGACCATTATTCGTGCGATGAGCATTTATGTATACATTTAGAAATATGTAAGTAAGAATGTTTATCAGTTTAGGGCCTACTCATAGTACAAGCTTTGCTCACTGTAAGCCTAAGTAGATTACTTTTTGTGAAAAATACTGAATGTTATATTGTTTTAGCTCTACTTTCACCATTTTGATTCGGTTTTTACTCCAATATCATACAGTCGTAAGTCATACCTCTCTGAGAACCATATTATAAGTCCCTTTATGACGCATCGCAAGCACCATCTGTACTCAGGGTCGCGGGATCGATCCCATGAAAGGTATCGTGTAATTGACATGACAAACGGCCCATGTATTACAATTATGGCACACATGAAATAAAATTGTGTTTTTTTCCTTTGAAATAAAAGTGAAATTAAATTATGGTATTATCGTTTCTCTTTGAAGTATTTTGTTTGACCTTGAGGTCAGGGGCCACGTCTTAAAGTGGTATTAGTACTGTATTAGCAGCTGTGGGAAAGAGATGACGCTCTACAAACTGTATAGCGCTGTCACGCTTGACACCATAGTCATATTACTTTAAGACGTGATGGTAGACCCTTAGATCCCGAGTCTTTAAATACGTGGCTTATGTATGAAACTCTGAGTTTGTATGATGGTAGTTGATACGAGAAATTAAACATTCAAATCCTGTATGGATTTGAAAACAGCCTCATAGTTTTAAAATTCAATCGTCATCTTATAAGAACGCTTTCCTTTTTATATATTCTCTCATTCTCTGGTTTAATTACCCTGTATGCGTATTGGTAAAAGAACAAAATAAAATGAAACGTAGATCTCGTTGGTTGACATAGTTTATAAACCATATTTTGCTCCAAGGGGTTAAAAATAAAACCACAACAAACTATATGAATAAAATTTGTATTTCACGTCATCCATACACAAATAGTGACAGGTTCAATACATTAATAGTGTTTTGTTTAATAAAATAGAAACTATTCGCTATATTATTGCAATAACGCACAAAAATACATTGGCTTAACATCGCGTAAACTATTTAATTCATACATCTCGATAACATTCGATATTAGCCGATTAGAATGTTCTAAATCTATTTTCATATAACTATTTATTTATAATATTATATACTATGTGTAACGCGATTTCTTACAGCAAACTCCCCGATCTCCTGAAACATAGGTAAAAGGTTTATTATAAATACATTTAAATATAGCAAAATATCGTCCTCACTGCCTTATATTTGGAAGTGACTAGGCAAAGTCCTGGGTCATATCAAAATGCAGTGTTATTTTCAAGTAAGTACATGATTTGACATTTAACAAGCAGGTAGTTTGTAGTTTGTATAAGCTCCGTTACAAACCTTAGCTGCCAGGCTGGTAGCAATTACACGTATTAGACTTGCTCTAGCTCAGAAAAATACGTTTAAGTCAAGGCCTTTTGTAAAATACTCTTTCCATTAAAAACTCATATTACGGTGGTTTGGTATAACTCAAATTAATATTTTAAAGTAAAAACATAAAACACAGATTTGTTATCTAGTTCTTGTTCTTAGTAGGTAAATTCTTCTAGTAGAGCTATATTGATTGCTGTATAATCAAGATAAACATACAAAGGTTATCTTGAGGTTAACATATAATTAAATAAGAATATTTAGTACCTTGTACCTAGCACCATATTATTTGGTCATGCCCTGTTTCGCTCGCCTCTCCCACTCTGCCCGCATCTGCAGAATCCCTTTGAATTGTGGCGAAGCATCAGCTTCCCCTGATGGCTCTTTCTCTCTCCCTCCCTCTTCCTTTTCCATATCCCCATCCTTGTCTATCACAGCACTTTCTTTCTTGTCCTTTTCGACCGACAATCTTAGTTTATCGTCAGTCTTCTGCCACGGCCTCTTTGTAAGTGTATCAGCTTTGTAAGCCATTGCTTCGCTTTTAGCTATGTTTTTAATGTCCTCTCTGTCGTTCGAAGGGTCAGGGAAGGTCCTGTTTCGGAGTCTCTTCTCAGGAGTGGAGTCTGAGACCTCTTTCTTGTATTTGTTGACTTCGCTCCTGTAGACCGGAGCGCTGTCTCTCTTGGGGTTGGAGACACTGTTGATGCTGACACTTCTCTGATAGTGCGGGGCTCCAAACTGACTGACACGAGCGGCGATATCTACCAATCTCTTTTCCTCCTCTTTAATTACGTCTTCGTTTTCTTTATCACTGTCCCTAGATTTAATAGAAGCGTTGAATTCATTTTTGAGTACTTTGCTCCTTGTTGGTGGAACGTCACCGTCTTCTTGTTTTACGTTAGCGGCTATTTCCTGCGCAATGCTGTCAGCCTCTGAGTCTTTAAGCTTCAGAGACCTGCGCGCGAACACTTTCATCAACTCTGGTTCATCATCATTCCGTCTCTCGCCGCGGAGTTCTTTGGACAGTATTCCTGGTTTCTTACGATACACGACAGCTTCTTCTTGCCTGTCAGGGGTTTTGATGTCATTGCTGTCCGTACTCTGAATAGAACTCTTGCTTCCAAAACTAGAATGTGATTTCTGATCAATGGAGATGTTATCGTAGATTCTCTCCGTGCTACCGTCAGTGCTCATAGAGTTAGTTCTTGGTTTCTCTGGCCTGTCCTGCAGTTCAACGCTTGCTGCTTTTCTTTTGAAGAATGCTTTAGGTGTAGAAGGGCTCTGTGGTGTAACAACGGGTATGGTTGATTTCCTCCCACTAAGTGGAGAGTGGTCATCCAAAAAGGTATTTTCAATTACATTTTCAACGTATTTGTTGCTCTTGATAGATTCTCGCCTCACATGGATACTTTGCGTCTTAGTCTCCGTAGCCTGAAAACTCTCCACGTCTTGTTCTTTCTCTATTTGCGGACTATCAAGTTTCTTTGGCGTTACGTTGGCTGTCAGAACGATGTTTGTACTCGGCTTAACATCAACTTTGTTCAATTGAATGTTGAGAAATTCCGGAACTCCTGGCTTTGAGCTTGACTTCTGCAATTTCTCATCACTTTTATTTTTTGTTTCCACCGTTTTAACTGGACTTTGTTCCTTGTTAATATGCGTCACTGATATGAAACTTTCCGTTTCAGGTTTCAATTCTCTTTTGCCGCTTAAAGCGCTTTCTACAGAAATGGTCTTTCGTCTGTCATCCATGGGCTTCTCTGGGCTACTCTTAATGCTATCTAAAGAACTAGACTTGAGTATTGGGGCAATAATAGGCTTAGGTGAGCTAATAATATCATCAATCTTAGCCTCTATTTGTGAGATATCGCTGTCACGTTTATTTTCCATTGTGATTTGAATGCTATTGGTGAAGAGTTTCCTGTCTTCGTTAGCATCTGTTTTGAGGCTATCCAAATAGCTACTATCAGTGCTTGGCAAACTATCATAGTTGGCTTCAGCACTGCCGTGCATAATATTGTAGTTTCTGGCTGAAATCCTCTTGGAGAAGTCGTTTCGTTCGCTCAGGTTCCTCCTGTAGTTGACTTCCCAACTTTCTAACAATGGTTCAGAGATACCGACAATAGCGGGGAGACTGGGCATCTGGTTCTCTTGAGAACTAATGGATGTTGACTCTGATGCGTAGCGGAAGCTGTGGGACTTTCCAATACTGCTGCGAGTCTCAACATATTCGTCTCCCAATGACCTCATCGCTGAGGTGACGAACGCCTCCTCAGTTTTAGAGACATGGCGTACTGATTCACGTTTGCATTCGATCAATTTCTCACTAAAATCGGAAACGTGCTCAGACGACCTGTGTTTTATATTGTCGGAACTCTGATGCCTGTACCCTTTGGGAGGGGAGGTTGAAGCCAGCATGCTTGGGTTGAAGTAGGGTATATTTTTGGGCATACTGCCACTGTTGAATATATTGAAATCATTGTGAACGTTTTTGATGCGCATCGCCCTTATCGGAGGCTCGTCATCTGAGATCGCCGGTGACTCTTCCTGAGCTCTGTTCAACAGCTCGTTACTAATAAATGCTTTTGAGGAAAACGGGTCAACTATTCGTTGGACTGAGGTAGGTCTTTTGCTTTTGTCAAGTTGCAGGTTAAATGACTCCCTCTTATCGTCAATAATCTCTTTTGAAGAGGTCCGTTTACTCCTCTCTATTTTCTCGCAGTACTCCTCGCGTCTACTGAAACGATTTTTCATTTCTTGGTTCAACATTTTGTCGGTTTCTTCGGCGATTTTGAGATCAGTAATATTATATTCGACGCCGGGAACCTTGACAGCGCTGTACACATCTTTGTAGGCGCTGTCTTGTACGTAAGCACCTTTGTTGTCAATACGCTTATGCATTTGGTTCGCGAATGCCTTCTGTCCAGCAGACTTGTGGGTTCTCTCAGCAGGTACGGGCTTGTACCCTTGTCCGTCATGAAAACTTCTTTCAGTATCAACAGGTTTATACTGTGCGGTTGACTTTTCAGTTTTAGATTTTTTCGTTTCTTGCTGACCATCTCCGTCTGTCTGGTCTTTCTTTGATTTCTTCCCGCTCTTTCTTAGTAACAGTCGACTAAAGAAGGATTCTTCTTTCTTCGAAGATTTGATCGCTTCGTTCTCTGTCTTCTTATCTGACTTAGATTTCTTCTCGAGGCAAGATTCTTCGGCTTTTTTCTCAGAGCGATACTTTGTCATTCTCTCTTCGGAATGATATGTTTGTATTGTCTCTTCGTGTGTTCTTGAGGAGCTCTCTCGAAGGGCCTGCCCTTGGGAGCTGGACTGGCTCCTCTTGATTGATGAACGAGGAGTGTTAGACTCTGCTATGCTGAGTTTAGCGGGAGATTGACCGACGAGATGGCTGAGAGCCAGGCCTGGCGGCAAGGAGGAAGATTTGAGTTTAGTATCACTCGGAGTCTCCAGAACTCTCTGCAGTTCTCTGTTCACATGATGTTGCTGTTCCTTCACGATCATATGATGCTTCGTAGTGGTCGATGAAGAGAATGATTCTGGAACGAAACAAATTGATTAATAAATGATAAACTTGTTTCAAACTTTATGTAGTTCAAATAGAGTGCATTTTTGTATGCTTACCAGTAACCACTTCTGTGCTCTTGTGTCTGACTTCAGGAGTAGTGCTTCGTATCATTTCTTCGTTCAATTCGGGCGTTATGGGCAAGGCAGATGCGGCAATCTGGAATGTTTCAGAAGAACATTTAATGTGATATCAATTGTGAGTCTGAACATAGACGTAGTGAGTAACTTGATGACTTCGTCGTTGAAAACCAAAGAACCCACAGCTAAAGCGGAATAAAAGACCTTTTGTTTTCTATCACGTAGCGGAAAACTGTTCAGAAGCTGCTATAGACCAAAATACCACGTCATAGTGTACATGTTGCAGTAGCATTTTTTATAGATTTGTATTTTTAAGCTTAAAGCGAAGTACCTTCGTGTGTTTAAGATACCAGCAGACAAGTGAGCGAAGTGAGCCAAGCGAGATTGTGAGAAGATGTGTACCTACTTCAATGGTCAATACTAACTGGGTTGGTTTTCTTTCTCCGCGGCGCGCCATGTGTGCGTCGCGGCCGCACCGCCATCTTGTGTTTGGCGGCCGAGTGCGACAGTGGCGCCACGCCTGTTGGCGGCTCAGACGAGTCTGGAAACGACGGAGTCCAAAATTAGTATTCAGAAGTCCTAAATAAAGCTTGTTTTTTTGTTTAGATACGCAATCATGCAAACAATTCTTTGTAGGACTAAGAACTTATAAGCAAAAAAGTCTTAGAATTTGCAAGGAAAGATTTTTACGAAGATCATTTTGTAATATTATTTACTGGCCACAATTGTTTGTTACTTTTCAAATTAAAAACTACTTCTTTCTCTTCATCTTTTAATTTCTTTGACAACACTTTTTATAACACTCGCAGTTCTGTATGATAGGCACCGTGTATAGTGCCATCTCCATTTCTTTACAACAGCCTTATATTATGAGATAGTCGAAAGCTCTTGAAGATCTAGTAACTTTTATTAAGTTTCAATTAACTTACTGTAGAAGTCAAACTGGTCGCTTCTGGAGTGTTCGTGGGAGTGGTGGTGGCCGCTGCTGCTGTCCTCGTCCATCTCCGAGGAGCCGACGCTGAGCAGGGACCCGTCGCTGCAAGACGACTGCGATATGCCTGCATGGTGCCGCTGTGAACGAAGACAGTAGAGATCATGAGTATGCAAATGGATTATGATTATAATCGTTTGAGTAGATTATGAGTATGCAAATAACCGATTGAGTTAAAAATATTGATACACTTTGAGGACTGGTGTCTTTGAGAAGTGCTTAAACGATTTGATTTCAGAATCTTCTCATATTTACCGATACCCCCTTATAGAGTCATCATCAGCCTCTAGTAGTCCACTGCTGGACATAGGCCTCCCCCAATGTGCGCCATAGGGCCCTATCTTCGTGGAGAGTGAACCCTTATAGAGAGTGAGTATAGTTTTTCCTATAAGATACTATAGTTCTTTGTTTTAAATACTTATAGAATGACATCTTCTATTTCAATGTTTATTCTTCTTAATAAGTAACTTTATAAGGAATGTTCTAGTAAAATCTTGTGAGACAATGTCATAACGATAAAATGACAAAATATGCATAACATAACATGCTGATAATATCTATATAACATCTGTTGAAAAGCTGTCGTTTTCACAAATATCCGTGATTATATCAAAACAGCAATATTAGATATTCAAATCTCCTATCTAATCTAGACGTATATATTTATTTTATAATAAACATTAAAACTAAAAACCTAGATGGTGTTTTAGTACAAAGCTAATACTACTACACAGGTACCTTATATTTTTTAATCCGTACATAATTTGTTACTACAATTAAATTTATTAAAAAAAATAACACTTATTTTTTAATGGATATAATATGACAGTAGGAACAAAGGACCACCATTTATAATTTGGTCCTTTTGTACGCGACAATATGTATGTTTATATACGTATATAGGTAACAGAGCTTTAAATAACGTGTATAATATTAACAGTTTTCCCAGCAGTGCCATTAGAAACCCTACTATCAGCACAGATAATCACATTTGAAATAAATCACACGCCGGATGTGCAGAACATTAGCATGTTACCATGCTAGTACCGGCAGGTCACGTAATTGCAGTATTTGAAAACATTAATTAGTTACACAATAAAACTTTGGTTTGTTCAAATTTTACATATTGAACGGAGAGAATAAATTATAGTCAATGCTAAAATTTCAGGCAATACGCTACGCAACAGAGTATTTTTCGTATTTTTAGGAAGAAAATAAATTTATTTTGTTTATTTAAGAATATGATAATGACTTAAAAAATCTCATTTGCCTTTTCTTCTTTTTTGTTTTAGAATCCTGTTTCTCTTTTTTTTCGGTAGATGGCAGTTGACTAATCAAAACTTAAGCGCTGAGTACTGTATACTATTAAGCAATAAAAAAAAACTTGGAAAAGGTCAATAGGATTTTGGAAATCATTTTGACAAAGAAAAATCTCCAAAATTCATTTCGTTTTTTCGTACAACATTTCGTAAATGAATATGTTAATGATTAGTCAATGGATTAAGTGGTACTTATAGTGCGTATTAACCTTAATGTTGGCACTAATATGCCTCCTCCTCGGCGGCCGTTTGACGGGGACCTCCTCTGCCTTGGTGATATACAGCATCATCGTCAATCAAGTCTTATCGTCCGAATTTATCGACACATTCACATCACTACTCCATCACTATTGTTTATTGTTTGTACTTAACACATATTTTTGATTGTCTTTTTAAGATCTAAATTTACCTAAAATAACGATTTTATTATTTTACTGTGAGATTGGGTTACTTAGGTGTATTATGTGTGGGTACGTTATTTATTGAAATTAAACTTCTTAAAAACACTTGTTCGGCTTATAACTTTAAAGCATCTTTTTTTTTATACCTTAACAAATTAAATTGAAAAATAACTTTTGTGACATCTATCACACTCATATTTATACTGGTTCTATTTTTTAAGGGAAATAAATTTTTAGTTTAGGCTTGCTATTAAGGCCTACGCAAAAAATTCAATTTTCATAACTTTACTCTTCTATGAGGGTTGGGTATTACCAAAAATATTCTTGACCAAAACTTCCTATTCCTAATATCGTTGCACTGGATTCAAAGATGATGTCTACATGATAATCATGGTTATATCAGCTGCCTTATCACACAATCGACGTGTTATGAAAGTGATGACGAGTTTACTTCATTTTTATTTAACTGACACATCGAGATAACTTATTACATGACTGTGTATAGTGAACACTCGTAATATTTAACCAGTCATGTTAAAGAAAGTGGTTATTTTTTATAAAATTTTAGTTTAAGTTCAAAATAACTGATTTAGTAGTAGAAATATAGACTGCAATGACAAAAAAGGCAAAACAATTAAAATAATGATTCAGCGGAGTTTAACTTTCTTTAAGTTTCAGTCTTAATGATTAATAGCTCTTAGTTTATCGTTTAGCAATGGACGATAAACCAACAATCCGAAAAGTTATTCTACGAGGAAGAAAGACGAGAATTGGTGACCAACTTCGAAGGCCTTCGATATAATGTACCTAAGTACGAACCAGCAAATGACAGTTTTCATTGATTTATTAAAATAATGATGATACAATATGTAATAGCTCTATCTATTGTATAACATATAACCCTATTGCCCAATATTAATTTCTCTATGAATGATACCCAGACTCAAAGGACCAATATAATATCGTTATTACAGATAAGGAATGTGAAGTGCATGAGCCGAAAGATAAAATATCGCGTGTAAGTTATCAATGTCAGTGCTATTGATAATGTGAAGTGATAAAAATATTATAATATTTAGAAAACGACATTTTATGACTTCCGTTCCGTAGCCTTGTAAGATAGCCGTGTTAACTTAAAAATTGAAATACCTATTAGTTTTAAATTTATATTATTATCTGTTCGATGGTCATATTCAATTTGTTTATATCTATCTAGTTTAAGTTATTTTATTAGCAGTTTTTGCTATAAGTAAGACTAAAATCAAACTTCAGGAAAACCACAAGGGTACGTGTCATGCTGTCCGTCATATGCCAGATAAAAAAGGCAGTAAAGTACCGTTTTCCTGTACTTTGTGCAATAGAATAATATAAATAACATTTTATTCACCCCCTATCTTAGACTATGCCACTGCATACAAAACCAATTCATGTAGGCAATTTTGTCTTTCAAACGTGATTAAAATCAGGCAAGCAAAAATTTCACCTTTACAAAGTGATTGCGAATTAATTATCTAAAAACTTTAAAATTAAAACAATTTAGATTACACAAGCGTCGCGGCGTCTGCCAAAAATAGACGATAATTATAATGATTAAAGTATAACGGATTCGCTAATTAATGAGCAAATTTAATTGAACTAACCATAATGGAATTAGTTCTGTACATTTCATTTACGACTGCCATTGAAACCGTATTTTAAAGGTCAATATGTTTACACTTATGGCTAGGAAAATTGACACACATTTATAATATAATGCTTGAATGTTTAGTTCATTTTTCAGTCGCAACGGACACATTTTGGTTTAAGTTTGACGACTGCATAACAGATATAAAATGAAGTAACAACGATGAATTTATACGTGAGATAAATCTTATTTATCCATTGTGTCTAGTCCACATTCCGGCCAAGCTATTTCTCACTGGTAACAAAGTAAGCACCTACTGAATTTTTTTACTGCGTTGAAAAAAATATTATTTTGCCAGCGTTCTTAAATAACTCAAACCCAACCAATAACCTCAGATCATGAAGAAAGATCTTCGTATTAAGGTTATATCAGTGAATGTTTTTCAGGCAAAAATAATACGGATAATTAATTTTGGCCAGCAGTGCAAGGCGCGGCGAAAGTCCCGCGTGGGGTTTCGTTCGGTTGCAAAATTACACGCGCGCTGACGCAACCGGCGCGCCTCTGTTGTCTAAACTGCAAAATGTTACAGTTTCACTCATAAAATAAGCTTAGATTTGGATTTGACAGCTGACTTTATGCTTAGATGTCGGTCGTTTGATATCAAGAGAAAGTGTTCTTTTATCTTGGTCTGTAGTGTTCGGTCTACTGATAAAGGGTTGGAATGTTCGATTTTCACTAAAAAATATCTGATTTATCGTTAGGGTCGATAATAGTGCCTGATGCGTTTTCTCTCAGCTGTTACGTCAGAGCGAATGGAAAATACGCAAAAGACTTGAGTTTGAATGATTTTTATCGTTATTTTGCCCATTGTCGCCGGCAACTATATCTATCTCAGAACTCAAAGTTTTATTCAACATAATATACAATTTAACAGCTTATAAAGACTCTTGGAGTCAAAATTAAATCGTCCTTATCAGTATAAAAAACGCAGATTTATCAATGTTCTACTCAACGTTAGTTTGCTTTCATTACACGACATATAACTGTCAATTTCGTATTTCAAAACCACATGAAATTATTTCAACATCACCAGTACGCAGTTACCTATATGTCCCATATGTCACAACAAATAATTATGCTCCGCTGGTCGCCAATGGGAAGCGGAAGAGGGGTGAGCTATCTACATCGAGCCGGATGTAATCTGTCTGTCGCTTTGTTAATGTTTGTCTGTATGAGATCGGCTGTTGCAATTTTGAATTAAAATTTAGTTCTTTTTTGTTTTTTTTTACCTACTTTGTGTCCTAAAGCTGGCAATTGGTTTCCCTTTTGACGCTATAATGCCATATTGCTTATTAGTATGTATAAATAAGTAATCTTATCTGTCTTATGGGCGTTACAGTAATAATGGTCTGTAGGAGTTTCTCGCTGTTGAAAAATACTTCATTATGTTAAATGTCAAATTGCCCTCCGGGAGGAACAATTTTGACTCAACTCTCTTTTCTTAACAGTTCCTTTACTCGATCATTTCTGATCGCTTTGGGAGCTTTAGAAATGTATAAAATAAGATTCAAATAATTATATAAGGTACAAGTATCAGTACCCAAATGAATGAAAACAATTGCTTCACAAAATAGAATGAGTCTTCAAAAAGTAAACAATGAATTACCCAAATAAATCGATTGATAAATGTCATTAATGTTGACGTCACGATAATAATAAAACCGTTTATTTTATGAGCCATAGTACTGATAACATGCAAATATATTTATTTAAGTTAACGATAAGCCGGAAATAATTAGAAGTCGAGGATTGATTTGATAGCATATCTAGAACATAATCTGGATATGTATCTGCGCATTTGCATATGCATAGCTTAGATAAAACACCTAGGATTTTATTTATATCTGTGTACATTTCATTTCTTTGTAAAACTCAACAAAACCTAGTCACATAAATCAAGCAATAATTAACGCAATCACAATATACGCAAATCGAAAACACGATAGCTTTTTGACATTATGGCCATATTTTTTGTCTGTCATCATCATGACTTAAAAGTGGTCTGTTAACAAGTATTGCGTTATCGTTGGCTATAGGTATCCTGGTTCTACAAGGCAAGGGCAGCACCAATGACTTCTCTTGTGGTCGGTGCGTGATGAACTGTTAGGCACTGCCACGCACCGGGCAAAAGGAGAGAAGTTGCGCGGCAGTTCAGGTTTAGTTCAATAGATACTACACTACCCACTTCCTCCCCCGAGGAGTTGGGTATCCATAAGGATTATCGCGCTGTACCAAAAACAGGACTCACTCTATGAGGTGAGACTGAGTTGTCGTTATGGAAGCGAGTTGCCACTATTACCAACAAGCCCTGTCTCGCTCTCACGCTTCAAGTAAATCTTCATGTATTTTCTATTCAATAGGGACCAAAGTCTCACAAGAATCATAGGTGACTAAAGCGATATATTTGACACGATGAAGGCATAAGTATTTATGTTAAGTGCTTATATCCTTGAATTGGAGTATCACTTCCATTTGTAAGAACGAGGATTGCAAACTACTTTGATAATAGATATAATTTGCCATCAGATAATAACCAATATGTAACACTTACTCAGCTGTAATGTCTGCTGTACATTTTATTTCATTCTAGCCGGAATTGTTATTTCCAGATATTTGACATAAAATGTAAAATTGGATACCAAATAACAAAAAGACCTTCCTTTCTTTGACTTTCCTTTTACTGACAGCTATCTTTGGCAATATGGCTAGCAAAACAAATTATCGTTAAAGATACTACATAACTCAATCCACAAATAATGACTTAACAAATACTTATTAACTAAGACTCTACCATCAGTTATAGTATAACTGTGAAAACAATTGAACCGTGGAAAGCGTATAGAAAGCGTTCACAAGCTGCTCTTACAATATCCAATAAATAATGATACGACAACAGTAATAAAATGAACTGTTCTATAGGTCTACTTGAATTTGTGATTAGATTCCATTTTATATAGACCTCTAAGTAGAAATTACATTTATTAAAAGTAGAATCTGATTAACTGGCTTTGTCCAGCTACTCTGTAGATTTCGTAGCCTCTCTGTTTTTTTTTATATAAATATTAATAATTTTAACATTTTCCTCAAAAATAAAACCACATCCTCGATTTTTATTCGTCATTCAATATATCCCCCCATTTGATTAGATATTTAAAGAGGCAAATCATCTTAATACCTTTTTGCCTTATACTCTATTTAAAAATAAAACCCGATTAAAAACCAATGTGAAACAACAATAAAGATAACCAACTCAAATATAACAATCGTAGTCTAAGATGTGTATTACATATAAAAAATTACATCAAGATTTTACCAATTTTAAGTAGGTAACTAAACGAAATATTGAGCTAGCATTAAAAAGAAGAGTCCTTTTACTTTTAGAGAAACGACCGTTCAAATCACCAAGGTTCAAATCACAAAGTTAATAGAATCGCTGATTCTGTAATACCGTAAAAAGTAATTAAGCGACTTAATTGGTTAAGTTTAGACCAAAACCAATAAAATAACGAGAGCCAAGGTGTTAATGAATTGTTCACGGATTGAACAAAAACTCTGACCGTTTCCCTTGTTACAAAATGGCTGCCATATTAGTACGCAACAGTTGTAAAAAGTATTGATTGAGAAGCAGTTTCTAACTATTGTAGTATTGTTTAATTGATTTGTTATTATTCTGTTTCCAGAATCGATGTTTTTGAGTTAAGAGTTTCCCTTTACTGTGTTACAAATGGTTCGTAACTTGTGTGTATTATACCATACAGTATTTTTATGTTTAAATTCACAGGTTAATATTATTACTCCTTGTGTCGCGGAGGGTTTCAAAAATAATAGAGCTACATGCACAAGACGCCCAGATCCAGAACAGGCATTCCTAGATCGCACAAATGCTTGTCCGACGCGGGGATCCAACCAAAGAAACGTCGCGCTCAGTTTGTTTGGCATGGTGACCTCAACCACTCGGCTCTCCATGCAGTCTTTTCAAATGATTACACGGAGATATATGTAATGCCTTTTCTGAGAACATTAATCTAAAATGAGATGGAGCATTTATAAGGAGCTGATCTCTTTAGAAAAACAGACATGGCCGGCCCAAGGTAGCAGTTACTTTATTACTAGCAAAACTGATCAAAAATAATTAAATGCCTTACACAATATACAAACGCCAAACAACAAATATAGCAATAGTAAACGTTGAAATTCAATTCATAAAAATTCAATAAACCGTATTTTAACGTAATTCACAAGGTTAGGTTCACATCCGAAATTAGTAATGCGCTTTCTAATTGGGCAAAGTGATTTTGGAGGATATGAAAAACATAATATAGTGTCTTTAATGATTTCAAGTAAGTAAGGCTATAAAAATGTTTGAAATATGTGTAATAAATTTAAAGTTTTAATTTATTATAGACTTAAATTGCTTTTGTAAAAGACTTCTTTTTCCAAGTTAGATTCTGATTCATACCAGTCACAGGGACTAACTGACTATTTAAGCTCAATACATTTTACAAATGCTGTCCTTCGTCAAATGATTACTAACATTGCTGTCCTTTTATGAAATTGATAAAAGGAAGGCGATATCAACAACAACGGATTCTAACTCATTTTTCATCTCGTTCCCAAAATTTTGCCAACCAAACCGACCATATAACAACTCAGTTCACCGAAAACAAAAACGACGGATGTTGAATAGCGACCTCCTTTCAAAATACCTAATTAGTAACAGATACGGTGATTCCCCAGTTAACCATATTAAACTGACATAACATGGAGTTTTTATGATTTCATATTATTTATTATTATCGGCAGGATGCGTAGGAGTCGAAATACGGATCTGCGCGTGACAAAACAATTATAACGAGGTCAATGATTATGATATTTCGTAGTTTTGAGTAGATTATGACAAATGTATTTAATATGGATTGGATAAGTACCTGTTGAACAGAATAGACGTAACCATTTTCTCAAAAAAATTACCGTGGCAAATCCTCGTAAAATTATAAGTATGAAGACAGTTTAAAGATGTTTAGTAAAGGAGTATATTCTCGTACAAGGTTTACAGGTAAAAAAGGGTGCTTTTATGTAAAAACTCACGAAAATTATGGTAAGACTGGATGTTACTTCAGTTGAGTGTCTAGCTTTACTTTCAGGTATAACTCGTTTTGATTGTTAAATTAATAACACTTTAAAAAATAAACTTTATTTTGACAACAGAAACTCAGATACTACAATTATTCTTACTTTACGTTTTTCATACAAAAAAACGTCAGTAGGAAAATTTAAATATGGGTCTAACATTATTTCATTTCTGTCTATCGACATTAAGCTCTATTCATCAGTTTGACAGGTACATGAAAACTAACAAATGAAAAACAGGTATCGTAACGAGTTTTTCAGGCAATCCACTAGAACATAACGATAGAATCTGTACAGAAGGAACAAGCCGATTAGTAACGCTGGCTGCGCGGGCGCCGCGTGAATGTACTGACATTGGCGAAACGCAAGGCTCGCTTGTGTAACCCCGGCCTTATTGGGGTTCCTCACTTCAATGAATCATTGTCTATTTTATCACAGTGTTTGGTTCTGTATTGGGTAAGCCCGCCTAATGTGTGAATTATTGTTATAGATGTATTTATAAGTCAGGAGCTAAGCTAATAACCGATGGATTATGAATCAGTGAAACCTAAACTTACTCGAACGAGTCCAAAATAGGTTATAACTTTTCCTACTTTGTAAATTAATGAAATAATTACAATAACAAACGAATTACTGTTTTGCAGGTTGCAGGCTATAATGTTGCTAGCAAAATGAATTCTTGCAAAATATGGCAAATATAAAACTTCGTTGAGAAAATACATAGCATCCTCTACGGAAAGAAGCGTAATATATAGCTACTTAAATATAACTTAACGCCTATTAGATAATGCAGCAGTTAATTGGATTAATTACAAACTAACTAACAAGCATCGTTAGATTGTAAGATATAATTTTAAGAGTTATCGGCGTTTTCCGTTCGTTAACTAGGCGTCTACCACGAAATCGTAAAGAAAGACTGTTGTAGGTGTGGGAGAGAGATGAAGCTCTACACCGTTTATAGACGCAAGACGGCGCTGTCTTGCTTCTACGACGTCAATGACTTCCTACGCTCGGTGGATGAAGAAACGCTATTTTTGTTGAACGCCGATTGAGGTGTACTCAGTAAGAGTCTTATACTGCCGACTTCCTCGCCCAAGGAGGGTGTGAAGGAGATTCCCTCAAAGAAATTGGGTTTTCATAGGGATTCACTAGACGCAGTCTGCGTCCATAAGAATTTCCAAAAAGAAATGGGTGTATATGAGGATTTCTGCCTTACTTGGTTAGAACATTATTCCGTTTCAGTTTATATAACATCTTAAGTAACCTATTAGCCTATTACCTTATCTAGACAGTCGTTAACTCTAAATTGATTATAGTGTTTAAAACGGCTTTTCTCATGCCTTTCTATCGATTTCCAAATTGAATGTTATTACGACGGGTCAACGGTAGTGAACGCAGATCTTGTTACTTAATTTATTTTGATTCGTAATTGACTTATGGTTATTACGATTTTGCAGTCTGAATTTAAACTCCTTGCTGTATTCAGTTTCGAATGTACCGTTTATGTTATTACTTAGAGTTTATTTTATGTGGTCGGGATAAAAAATATCAATTTTGAAAACCTTTTTTGGGACTATAATATCTTAAGATTTTTTTTTGATTGTTTACGAAACTGGAGAAGGTTTTTAACTCTCTTATGTGCTTTTGAATACATTTCTACAAGAACTAGATTTTGAAAAAAAAATTACAGTAACTTTTACACCAGTATTACCAACATTGACTAGAACCGTTTAAACAATAGCTGCAGTTATTCGTTCGTTACGAAATTTTAATTGTTTTAGTAATTTAAGCTTGGGTCAAGGTTTCGGACTGATTTCTCGATAAACATTATAATTAGGCGTTAAGTATGTTAATATAAACTGACCTTTTGAAACAAGGCGCACTTATCTTCATAAAAATGCGTTTTAGATTGTTTTTTAATTGAATTGAGGAGAATATTATTAATGGAGTTGCAAAATCAACTAATATTGTAAAGAATTTAAAGACTTTCTTTTAGTTTTTTCTTCGAGTATTTATTAGGCTTAGAAAAAATCCCTTACGGTACCCAGTTAAAAAAAATCTACTTTGATATTGGGCCGCCATTTGCAAATAAACATCTTAAGCTCCGAATTGAATACAGTCAAATATTTGAAAATTACATACCTATAATTTTATTTGATATTTGAAGAATGTTTGTACAAAAAGGCTTTGTTTCAAAACCTAACAATACAAAAGCACATCCGACAACCCATTAATGGAATAACGGGAAAACATTTAAAAACAACTCAATAGTAATAAAAAATTAAAAACAATACACACAGTTATTCATTTAAAAGTCATGTTTCACTATTCATAGGGAGTATTGTGATAACGCATAATCCCACGTTTTTGCCGGTCGGTTAACAGTTATTCATGGGCAACTGTCAAGTTTAGCAGTTATAACACTAGAAATTGTGTACGGCTGTGTTAAGGTGTATTGATTACTATAGGGTTTATAAATGAATGGTATAAAATCAATATACATATACACCGCTGTTGTTTGTAAATTCGTACTCTTTTAAGGTGACGTATACAATTTTATGTGATGTTTAACCAAAGCTGGAACTGTATTTAAGTGTGGGCAATAGGCATTAATTGTAAGATTCATCTTGCTTCATATTTTTTTATCTATGATTACTTTTGTGACAGCAATCGATAAAAAAACCAAATGACAATTCCTTTTTTCAAACCTGACTATCGTTGTTTTTTAATTGTTTTTAATTAATTCGCGGTCTAGCGCCTTTACTGTTTCATCATCTCCATTCTTTGCAGCTGTTACCTATTTTATAACAAGCTTCTGTTACGACCACAGATAAGATATTTATTACATAAACTAATAATCTGTTATTGAATATAACATGTTACTTTGACTGTGGGAATCAAATCTCCGTCAATCAGATCAACATTTATAGTAAAGTTCAACTTTCTCTGTAAAGGATATAGAAAATGTTTAGTTATCCGGGATACGGCAGTTTAATTGGCTTGTTTGAGATAGCGTATTTATTGCAGAGCATTCTGTGTACACGAGTAGCTATATAACTAGTTCTATAGCAACTGAATGCTTGAGGGCCTAATTCGCATTAGAAAAAAAAAAACGAATCGAAAACCTCAGATATATGGGTATGAAGTTCCTTTTTGAAAAGTGACGTGCTTTGACTTGTCAGTTTAGCGTCTGACGTTTGCTCCGGAGGATAAGAGTCGAAGGGGTCAGTGAAGGTGAGTGGACTAAGCAACTGTTTCGTGAAGAATTTTGGTGAAATCGTCATAAGACCTCAGATAAATGCTTTCGTTTGTATTGGTATTGCTCAAGTAAGTTGTAAATGTATGTTTTTTTGTTCTGAGCAAGTTTTTGTGTCTAAAATTATGTCTAGCCGAAAAGCACCCAATCAGATATTCACGAATTTTCGGTATTTAAATGTCTTTGCAAATATTTTAATCAATTCATTTTTAATTACTACTTCCCTATACACACGAAAATAAGTATTAACTTACCTTGAATTGACAAAATAAGCTGACAATAAATTCGTTTACGAAAGTAATGAAAATTTTATCGTTAACAAAAGAAAACTAATAGAAACATA